>NC_142928.1:173065380-173095380 GCF_046866305.1 Octopus bimaculoides | reverse complement strand
CAGTTATTAGAAAAAAAAAAAATTAAAAATTAAAAAAAAACATTAAAAGCTTCATCAACATAGAATATTTATGTAACATAACGCAAAATAGTTTCTTCAAAACAGAAATGCTACTTACGGATTAAATAGCTCCAGTTCTGGTGTCCATATGTCACTAGGTTTGAGGAAAACCTCTTTAACACCTCCTTGAAGACCTGGATCCCACTTCAAGAGTTGGTCCTTCCATGACTATGATAGAAAAAAAAACAAATCGATCCATTTCTCCATATGATACACTAGTGTGTAACCTTTAACACGTAACATATCACTCACACTTCAGTCTTTTCTTTCATGTAACAATCAATTATTCATTAGATGACGATGACGATGACGATGATGATGAGGAGGATGATCCTTTCTACAAGTACAAACCCAGCAAGTATTGGGAAGGAGTAAAGTCGATTACATCGACCCCAGTGCTCAACTGGTACTTATTTTATTGACCCCGGAAAGATAAAAGGCAAAGTCGAACATGGAGAAATTTGAACTCAGAACATGAAGACGGACGAAATGACGTGTGCTAACGATTCTGCCAGCTCGCTGCCTTAATAATAATAATAATAATAATAATAATAATAATAATAATAATAATAATAATAATAATAATAATAATAACAATCCTTTCTGCTATAGGCTCACGGTTTGAAATTGTGGGGAAAGGGTTAAGTTGATTACATAGACCCCAGTACTTGACTGGTACTTAATTTATCGACCCCCAAAAGGTGAAGGGCAAAGTCGACCACGGCGGAATTTGAACTCAGAACGTAGCGACGGGTGAAATGCCACTAAGCATTTCGTCCGGCATGTTAACCATTCTGTCAGCTTGCCGTCTTAACAACAACAACAACAACAACAACAACAACAACAACAACAACAACAGCAGCAACAACAACGACAACAACAGCAGCAGCAGCAACAACAACAAAAACCAACCATAACAACATTAACTGAATGAATTGAAAATTCTTTAGTTTTTCTTTTGTTATTGTTGTTGTTGTTATTGAAGGTGGTACCTACCAGAGAATCTAAAGATGTTAGAGACATTATTCGGTTAGTCTCATCAATACTAAATGTTACTGGTGTCATTGTAAAGGTTATATTCATTGTCTCTTGGTTGTGTTTGACAGGTCGAGCCGTGTTCACATACATATCCATCAAATCGTTTATAAGCTTCTGCTCTTCTGCAAGATAATAATAATAATAACAACAACAACAACAACAACAACAACAACAACAATAATAATAATAATAATAATAATAATAATAATAATAATAATAATAATAATGATGATTTCATTTATTTGCCACAAGGGCGAAGGATGAGGGGAACAATACAGAGACAGATATAGTGTGAGGGTTTACATATAATAATGAAATGATAAAAAAAAAGTATACATGGTATACACTGGAAAAGAAGAGACATATGCATAGCAAATAAAGGTACAAAAAAGTGGTTGCGGGTTATGATAGAGATGTGGCCCTCCTGATACAGAAGCGCCTCTAGGGATAATTGAGGAACCCCACTGTCCGAGATTTCCCTGAAACCCTATGAGCAAGTGCCCTCTCCGCTTCCTTCTCTGCGACTTACAGGTTTACACTTAGAGAAGCACCATCCACTCTTGACATTTTCGCAACTTTCACCCACCTTTCAATAAACTCACTCGGGGACAGCACTTCCCAATCCACTCTCAATTTCCTTTTCAAGTGAAACTTGAAGAAGTCAATGAGGGCTCTACTAAAGAGGAATGTATCTGTCCTCATGCTTTTCAGCTTTGCCCACCAAACAATCTCTTTCGCCACAGCCACCAGGCAAAGGAAAACTGCCTTGCCTGCCCGATTGAAGGAGGGCGGCCGTGCAATCATCACTACAGACTCGGCTGACAGACGGATCTGTCCCACACGTGACAGCAGCTGTTCAACATAGCCCCACAAGTCAGCAATGTTCGGAAACTGAACGAGGACGTGCAGAACGGTTTCGTCACTCTGCGCGCTCCTAGGACAAGTCCGTCTGACAGGGCATTCGTGCCTGTAGAGCTTGTCTTGAACCGGTAGCGCCCCCCCGGTAGCACTGCCAGGCCAAGGACATCTGGAAATTATCAATGATAGTTCCCGACTGGAAAGTTCTCCGGAACAAATTAGCCAGTTCATTCTCGTTGGCACCCAGAGTCTCCCCGAGAAAATCGTCGCACTTCCCCGCCACTAATCCTCTATAAATTTCTAAAGCGGAACACCCACTGATCCCATTGCCCGACTGATAGCGGGTTGTGAGCGCCTGACGACATTCTAGGTGCCAGACGCCCAGTTTCGGCCTTTTCGTCACCCAGGACTGCAATTCCATCAACGAGGTGAGCTGCAGAATATAATAATAATAATAATAATAATAATAATAACACTGGTTCGACTCCAGCTTGTCGTTATCCAGCAAGGGACCAGCACACACGGCGTAGATGGAACAAACAAATCAATACTGTGGTTATGGAGTGTTACTACCTGAGCAACCGCGTAGACGAAAATGATGGTCATCTTAGGGGATACCGACAACATTTGTATGATCAATAAAGAGAAATAGGATTGTTTCAACTCACGTAACAGAGATTATGTGATCGAGCTGGAGCAATAAGAAAAAATCGTTGGTTTACAGAAGTAGAGATCGAAGCTATCAAAGGTTGGGTATTGGAAAACAACAGCAAAGGAAACGATGAAAATACAGTTCCTATTGATAAAAGTAATCTCATAACAGAAAACAGAGGTGAAATCTCTAATAAACCACAGGAAAGGAACAGTGATAGCTTGCTCGATGAGAGACATATAGATGGTTTGGAAGAAGATAATAAAACTAAAGGTGACATGACAGATGAGCAAAAGGCAATCTACGACAGAATATAGGCAAGGCTACAGGAGAACGACGATAGTGACATTATTTGCAACCTTAAAAAAGTTGATCGGTGGAAATTGAACCAAGAAACGAAAAATGTGAATGAAATTCTGAAATACATCAGAACAAAAAGCATCACAAAAACAAATAATTTCACCAAGGCAGCAAGTATTGTTGTAGATTAAAATGTGGGTGTTGATGTCAAGAAAAAGAAATATAATAGGAGTGATAAAAGAGAAAATCCATGGTGGAAAAGAAGAATAAGGTTGGATTAGATATGCGCTCGAAGGGCATTTTTGTGTTAGACCGAAAAGAAAAGGAGGAGCTTAAAAGCGAACAAAAATACAGGGCACTGAACAGGAAGTATAATATTGAAAGAAAGGGCGTGAAAGTGGTAATGGAGGAACCGAAACAGCACCTCGTTGCAAAGAAAGCAAAGCTGGTAAGATACGACCAAAGAATGAAGGGTTACCATAATAATAATAATAATAATAATAATAATAATAATAATAATAATAATAATAATAATAATAATAATATTAATGATAATAATAATAATAATAATAATAATAATAATAATAATAATAATAATAATAATAATCTACATTGTTTTGTCTCGGTATAACAGACGAGCTACAGCAAATATTATGCTCAATACTACAAATTTGCTTGTCACTTGTTTGACCTTAACCAGTTGAGCATGTCCCTTGGTGGCTTACGATATGTGCATCTCTTAGCAATAGACGAAATACCGCTAAGTATTTTGCCTGGCGTGCTAACGATTCTGCCAGCTCACCGCCTTACTACTACTGCTACTACTACTACTACTACTACTACTACTACTACTACTACTACTACTACTACTACTAATTGGAAGTGAGGGAACTATTTAAAGCAAGAAAGAAACGGAATGAGCGAGCTATTAACGAAAATCAATGTTGAGACTATTACAGATGTTAATGACCTCATACCTTGCGTAGAATCTGTCATCTTGAGAATCAAATTGAACAGCTTAGTAGAGATATTGGAAGGATAAACATTATGATTGAAAAAAAAACGGTGAAGGAGAGAAACAGTAGCGAGTTCCAAAGAAAGTATAACATCATACACAGGAGATCGCAAATAGCTTAAGAAGAGATATGATAAAAAAACAAAAAATGAATGAGGCATTGTCAGGTACCCAAAAAAAAAAAACAAAAAAAAAAAACGAAAAAGTAGATAACAACAAAGAATAAGCTAGCATCAGTAGAACAGGCTCTTCAGGAACAGTGAAACGAAATTTTATCAACGACTGAACAATGAGAATGAACATCAGGAGAAAGAAGTCCAAATGCTGAAACAATAAAGAACTTTTAGACACTTAAAGTGAAGAAGTTCAACAAAACATGGAATCGGACTGGTTGCCGAAATTTGAAAAAAAGTGAGAAAACGGATATAGGTCAAAGTGAGAACATAAATATTAGAGAAGAGAAAGTGAAAGATATACTGGAAAACAGTATGTTGGAAAGCTTCTGGACTCGATGGTGTCATGGGATTCTGGTTTTAAAATCTGAAGAGCTTAAACAGCTATATACAAGCGTCTGTTTCTGACTGTATAGAAAATAGAACACCAAAGGGAGGACAAGGTTAAAACGGAAGCATAAAAATAAACGAGAGGGGAAGTCAATAGTTATAGCCCTATTACATGCTTACCATTGCTCTAGAAATTACTAACTGGTTATATTGCAGAGGAATTGTATAGCTTTCTGGAGAAGGAGAAGCTATTACTGGAAGAGCAAAAGTGATGCTGAAAGAAGTCAAGAGGAACTGCTGATCTATTGTATATCGATAGCATGATACTAAGTGAAGTACAAATAAAAATGAATTTAGCAGTTGGTTGAGAAGGCTATAATAATAATGTACAGGAGTGGCTGTGTGGTAAGTAGCTTGCTTACCAACAACATGGTTCCGGGTTCAGTCCCACAGCGTGGCACCTTGGGCAAGTATCTTCTACTATAGCCTCGGGCCGACCAAAGCCTTGTGAGTAGATTTGGTAGACGGAAACTGAAAGAAACCCGTTATATGTATATATATGTATGTATGTGTGTGTGCGTATATGTTTGTGTGACTGTGTTTGTCCTCCCAGCATCACTTGACAACCGATAGTGGTGTGTTTACGTCCCTGTAACTTAGCGGCTCGGCAAAAGAGGCCGATAGAATAAGTACTAGGCTTCCAAAGAATAAGTCCTGGGGTCGATTTGCTCGACTAAAAGGCGGTGCTCCCGCATGGCTGCAGTCAAATGACTGAAACAAGTAAAAGAGTAAAAGAGAGAAACACTATCGATTTTGGAATGCCTGAAGATACTGAAGGTCAGTAAGAAGATTTGCATGTTTTAAATTATATGGGATCGTGGAGTAGAACTAAAGCGTGGACGTGAATCATTTGGAAATCTGATAATATGGAGTAAGATATTTTTGGGAGACTGACTCTCCCCATTAGTTTTCGTGGTTTCGTAAATTTCATTGAGAAACATACTGAGAGAATTCAAACCTGCTTGCTCAAACCAAGGTGAAAATAAATCATTAATCAATCATACGAATGACATGAAACTATGCACCAAAAAAGAAAAAAAAAAGAAAAAAGGACCTGGATTCTCCTGTTCAAACGATATAAATATTTACCAAGGGTATTGGCTTAGAGTTTGAAGTAAGTAAGTGTGCGGCTTTACGTATGAATAGAAGTCGAAAGATTAAACCTGATGGCACACGATATTGAGTGCAAAAAACTATGAAGAACGCAGTGAAGGAAGGACATTATCTGCGTTCAGTAAAACGAAGAATTCTCTGAAACAGCGTGTGATGTTATTAGTTCGCTTAGATAATAATGAAGCTTACATGTAACCAGTGGTGCTGCGGAAATGAGAGAAAAAGTCTCCAAATAGTACATGAGAAGGATTAGGTGCTCTAAACGAACGAAAATTCAGGGAATGTCATCAAAGTAATCAATATGTGGTCCATATCAGTGTTCAGAAACTCTGCTCCTTTTCTAAAGTAGATAAAGAGGGACAGGGAGAGAAAGGGAAAGAGGGAGAGAGAGAGAGAAAGAGAAGGAGAGGAAGGGGGAGAGAGAGAACTATAGGAATATGGTAGAATAATTAGGAAGGTGCATACGAAACATAACACACCATCGTAAAGCTAATACCGATAGGCTCTACTTATTAAGAAGTTCATTAGATATATAAGGTACCAGCAGTGCTACAATGCCATACGATAGTAGCGTGGATATCAAAGAAATTGCGACAATTGAGAAAGAGCCGGAAGAAATACTGTTGGGCGTTTTACTCTTTTACTTGTTTCAGTCATTTGACTGCGGCCATGCTGGAGCACCACCTTTAGTCGAGCAAATCTACCTCAGGACTTATTCTTTGTAAGCCTAGTGCTTATTCTATCGGCCTCTTTTGCCGAACCGCTAAGTTACGGGGACGTAAACATACCAGCATCGGTTGTCAAGCGATGTTGGGGGGGGGAACAAACACAGACAGACAGACAGACAGACAGACAGACACACACACACACACACACACACACACACACACACACACACATATACATATATACGAGAGGCTTCTTTCAGTTTCTGTCTACCAAATCCACTCACAAGGCTTTGGTCGGCCCGAGGCTATAGTAGAAGACACGCCCAAGGTTCCACGCAGTGCGAATGAACCCGGAACCATGTGGTTGGTAAGCAAGCTACTTACCACACAGCCACTCCTGCTCCTGTTTTGTTCGATATTATATTGCCACATGGGCAACGAGTGAGGGAGAGGGTATTATAAGTATAGAAAGGAGGGGTGGAATTTTACAGAAAACGAGTATTAGAAACAAACATGAAAAAAGAAACAATATAGACAAAAAAGACACGAGAATCTTCCAATAAATAAACAGCCACTTGGGAACTATCAGAGAGCGCTACAGATCCACATTATCCAACGTATTCTTTTCTATTAATAATATAGAATTTTGATCTAAGGGAAATTTGGTTACTGTTTCCCATAGATTTAAAACTCCATGTAGAGGCTTCTTAGTTGACTCGTTACAGGTTTATTCTCTCCCGCAGTGTATAGTTCTTTTCCTACAGATGCATGACAAGAATAGATTCATTCTCACACTAATGGATTTTAAGACTCAACACTGAGCTACAGTCGATTATCTCGTCAAAACACAGTTGACTGATGATATATTGCTTTTTATCGAGCCGGAAGGCTGAAAGGTAAAATCACCATCAACAGGATTCGAACACATTAGAATTTAAATGAAGGTCACTTCCGCAAAACATTTTGTCCGACATTCCACGGAAACTGTCAATCCATCGCCGTCGAGAAAAAAGGCCGGCCTCACACACATAAATAAAATAAATAAATCTAATAGTATATAAATTATCTGTAGATTATGTAAATATTTGGACAAAATGTGAATGGGTTAGAGTTTCAAAGGTCAAATGGTTTGATGGTTAGATGGTAATGTTAGGGTATTTGGTGTTGAATGTATCTGCCTGCTGCCATCTTGGCCATATGTGGGAAGATCACCAATTGCAAAATTATCTCATGAATATTTTAAATCTTGATCAACTAATTCGTGTGAGAGGTATTTGCTGCCCAAATATTGAGGCAGCTCTATTCATGTTGTGTAGACGCCCCCTGGCGAAGAAGTAGGATCTCCCAAGACATATAAATAGAGGTAGTCTGGACGTGGTAGGTGTGTTGAGTAGCAGTCGAGTAGCGGTTGTGTAGCGGTTGAGTAGAGATCATCCGAAGGTGCTAGATAGCAGTAGCGTTGAGACATAACAATTCACAAGGTACATCGATCCTGATTGACATAGCAGACAAGCAAAACAAATATGTATGTAGATTTGTATGTATATGTAGTGGCCATGCAAAAGGTGGGTGCATTAGCAGATCGAGAAAGATTTGATATCAAATTGCAGCGAAAATCTCGAGAAGCTTCACTTGAGAAGGAAGGCTCATTAAAGAGCTCACAAAGAAAGGGTTTAGATCAAGGGTTCTCAACTGTTTTTTTTTCTATGGGCCCCTTTGATTACTATTTTATTTTGGTGGACCCCCATAGCCATTCGATGTTTAAAAACTAGTTTTATAGAAACTTCTTTCAAAATTCCATTTTGGTTATTCTCACATTAATTATGTAAAATGTTAGAGAAAGAAACCTAGCCATTTCTTACAATAGATATATCAATATACACATGTAAAGAAAAATGTTTTCAGGAGCCCTTAAAATACTATTGTGGATCCCCAGTTTACTGTGTTTTTGCGTGGGCCCCTAAAGATCTTACATGTACCCTTAACGAACATATGGACCACCGTTGAGAACTACTGGCTGAGATGGATGAATGAATGATACATTGCACTTCACAAAACCGCACATGAGTACACACACACATACACATACATACATACAGATAGGGAAGCACACACAGCATTAGGGGATGGAACGACGGTTGAGAAAGCGATGAAAAGCCAGGTGACCATCGTTGTGGGGAATAAAAATGTAGAAGTGGTGAAAAAGACGGAGAAAGATTAGAAAGAAAGGAAAAGGAGTTGAATTGTTGAAGAACATGTGATACGAGAGGGAAGCTAATGATGGGCAGGATGGTGTCGAAGTACTCGAGATATCAGTTTTGTGGGTAAGTTATCAGTTTTGTGGGTAAGTTATCAGTTTTGTGGGTAAGTTACAGGCGGAGATTGTGGAACGGCCATGGTTATCAGGTTTATGAATTTTAGGGAGAAAACAGCCAGCAGAAGTGCGTGGTATTTAGCCAATGAGGTTGATGGTGGTGGAAGGAAGAAGAGGAGGGCTCAAAAAATGGATAGTGGTGGGTTAATGGTGTTGGTAGGTCGGTATGAAGTCAGTGAGCAGAGGGTGATAGAAAACAACGTTGTGAAGCTGTCGCAGCGCTTCCACTCTATAGAGGTCGGTGGGCCACACCGTTATAGTCTTGCTTTTGTCAACCTGTTTTATGACGATGGCGTTTTGGCGTCTGAGGTTTCAGGGAGTTGTGACTTCGGCCCCGGAAACGTGAAAGTGCTGGAGACATTTGTGTCAGTTATACATATTCAATGAGCTGTTGCATACGCTGACAAACAAACCAAGGTTGATGAACACAAACACACACGCACACACAGACACACAGACACACACACACGCACACACACACACACACACGCTCACACACACACACGCTCACAAACCGCTCACACACACACACACACACGCTCACACACACACACACACACACACACACGTTTATCTGTGCATATATATGTGCCTGTGTGTACATGCGTATGTATGTCTCTGTTTCTGTCTGTCTGTCTCTCTCTATATATACATACATACATATATATACATAGAAAGAGGATAGATAGATATACTTAGATGTGTATGTGTGTTTGTGTGTGTGTATGCGTGTGTTTAAGATATATGTGGTATCATATAAATGTTTAGACAACATAATTATCTAAATGCACTCAAATTTCTTTGTGACAAATATTAAGACGATTAGAGGTTTATCGTCCCGCATATAAGAAGTCTGTCTAATTCTGTGAAAATTCCCAGAAGATTACTCTAATTCCTCATATCATTCTGTGCCATTGAAGTGCATCCACGTAGGTGTATTGCTAACATAAGATAGGAAGTGCCTGCAGTGTATTTGAACTCAACACCTAGTATTTTAGGTCTTCAGTTTGTTTTAGCAATGATGGTGATGACTATGGGAAAGAGACGCTTATATAGACAAGTAACTCATTTTTCCCACTCATACAAACAATATAAACCTAAGCACAAAAGCGAATTAACTCTTCGCCTGTCCAAAGCATTTTCATAAGTTTGTCCAAAACGTTTATACTAGTTTTTAGACTTATAGTTAACTTTGTTTCCTTATGTTCTTAATAATATAAAGCCTTCTTTTCATAAGACCCAAGTTATTCTGGTAGTTGAAAAAGAAAACTGGGGATTGTGTATCGTGTTTGATGCATGGATACGAAAGAAATATGCCTCACGTGATGCACAAAATAGTCAAAATCTGTTAAGAAGTTTACTGCCCACCTACGTAACTTTGTGTTCGATCCTGCTGTGTCTTACGCGAACGTCTTCTAGTAATAGCTTCGAATCACCTAAAGCCGCTTGAGTGAAATTTAGTTAAGAGCTGCTCGAAGAAACTTTTTTAGTTTTGGGGAAGCAGACTTCATATGTCGCTCAGTTTCACGCCATTAACCTGACATTAGTTGCCTTTAGTGGTGTCCACTCTGATGCAAATAACCAGGTCAGGTCCTCGATTGGGAATAACTTCTCATCATCTCAAAAGTCTTCGAATCCCCTAAAATGTTCATAGTTTCTGCTTTAACTTCACTCACCAAGTCAGTCACTTCCTTTCCACCTCTAATCCTGAGTATTGTAGGAAATGTGATTATAATTTTTTCTGGTCTTTCTAAGCATCAGCAGTGATATAGTGATTAAAAGCGTTAACTGCACATGGTTTAGAAATAGGAGTTTCTAGTTAGAGGTTATGTGGTTACGAAGTTCGCTTTTTAACCACGTGATTTCGGGTTCAGTTCCACTCTGCGATGCCTTAGCAAGTGTTTTTTCAATGGCGCCAGGCCAGTATTACTTTATGAGTGAATTCGGGCGAAGGAAACTGTTCATAAGTGTGTGTGTGTGTGTGTTTCGGCAAAAAAAAAAAGGGGCCATCGGTTGTCAAGCGATGTTGGCGGGGACAAACACAGACACACAAACATATACACACACATACATACATATATATATATATATATATATATATATATATATATATATATATATATATATATATATATACATATATACGACGGGCTTCTTTCAGTTTCCGTCTACCAAATCCACTCACAAAGCTTTGGTCGGCCCAAGGCTATAGTAGAAGACACTTGCCCAAGGTGCCACGCAGTGGGAATGAACCCGGAACCATGTGGTTGGTAAGCAAGCTACTTACCACACAGCCACTCCTGCGCCTGGTTTGGTAATATTACGTTGCTATAACTAATTGTTTAGGTATCTATATAGTCGCCAGCAGATATAGACAGCCGCATCATATTTGAACTAGCGGTACATTAAGGATGTGCGAACTAGGAGAGAGAACTACACCAGTACCTGGCCGCTACGCATTTACAGCCGAGTAAATTGATTCATCGTGAAATACTGCACCACTCTCTCCAGGAATTGAACCCACGTTACTTACTACCTTGACTTAGCGGTACATTAAGGATGTGCGAACTAGGAGAGAGAACTACACTAGTACTTGGCTGCTACTCATTTACAGCCGAGTAAATTGATTCATCGTGAAATACTGCACCACTCTCTCCAGGAATTGAACCCACGTTACTTACTACCTTGACTTGAACACCCTAACTACTAGGCCGCGTGACTTCACTATGTGTTCTATATTTTCCAAACATTCCGATTTCATGATCTTATTGAAGTTATCTCCCTTCCTTGGACGTTTTAAAGATTTTAAACATCCCTAGAAGGTAATAACTACTTGGATAATATCAGTTGATCGAAGGTTTCTCGCTTACTATATTATATATGAAGGTGCATGGCTTAGCGGTTAGAGCGTCAGGCTCCCAATCACGAGGTAGTGAGCTCGATTCCCGGGCTGTGTGTTGCGTTCTTGAGCAAGTCACTTTATTTCACGTTGCTGCAGTTCACTCAGCTGTAGAAATGAATTACGACGTCACTGGTGCCAAGCTGTATCGACTTTTGCCTTTCCCTTGGATAACATCGGTGCCGTGGAAAGGCGAGGCTGGTATGCACAGGCGACTGCTGGCCTTCCATAAACAACCTTGCCCGGACTTCTGCATCGGAGAGTAACTTTCTAAATGCAATCCCATGGTCATTCATGACCAATCCCTTTTAAATTACATACGTAAGACTCTTGAATATATATGCGTTTATATATTCAGTTTTTCATTGGCATAGCCAGGAAATAAAACCGACCCTCACCCTGACCTATGTAGCCATTGGGAGACTGGTGAGACTGATGCGATATTTTAGTTCAACCTGAGTATACGCAAACCGGTGCGTTAATCAAAGGCAGGGGCGTGGGCGACGAAGGAAATAAGTGAATAAAACGTTGGGCAGAAAAGCAAAGAGGGATGTTATGGGTGAACTGGGTAGAGGCTGCATGTAATTAAGAGGAACACTACCCATGGTAGTAGATAGAATAGGAAAAAAGAGAGCAGTGTGCATGTGAGAGAGGAGGAGGGAGGAAGAGAGGAAGGAGAATAAAGGGTCTGTGTGCTTGAGAATTTGGTGTTTTGGTGAGTATTTGTCAATCATATTGGCTGATGTTCATTCGGATGAGGTATACTGTGTGTGTGTGTGTGTGTGAATAAGTATATTATTGTTGAGGCAGTACGTTTTATTTGCATATAACAAGTCGTACTGCAAATATGCAAAAAAAAACAACAACAAAACAAAACAAAATCAACACAAATCAAAAGTAAGAAAAGCAGAAAGAGCAAACGCAGGACTGACGACAACGATGATGATGATGGTGGTGATGATGATGATGACGATGATGATGATGATGATGATGATGATGATGATGATGATGATGATTATGATGATGATAATGATGATGATGGTGATGATGATAATGATGATTATGATGATGATGATGATGATGATGATGATGATGGTGATGATGATGATGATGATGATGGTGATGATGATAATGATGATTATGATGATGATGATGATGATGATGATGATGGTGATGATGATGATGATGATGATGATGATGATGATAACGGCAAAAAGGAGATGGAAGTGGAGGAAGAGGAAGAGAAAGATGGTTACAACAATGATGACGATGATGATGATAGCGATGAAATTGGTGATGATGATGATGATTATGTTGACGATGATGATGAGAGGGATAGGACAATGATGATGAAGAAGAAGAAGAAGCAGTAGCAGCATTTGTTAAAGAAGATGAAGGAGTAAGAGGAAGAGGAAGGGAGGAGGAGGAGGAGGTGGAGGAGAAGAAGAAGAAGAAGAAGAAGAAGAAGATGATGATGATGATGATGATGATGATGATGATCACAATCGTGCAATTGCGAATGTATGTATATAAATATGTATGCATGTGCCTCTCCATGCACGTGCAAGTAAGTATATGATAATATCCTTTGCATAAAGAACTTGAAATGAATTCCTCTTCTGCATAGAGACAGGAGACTTCATCAGCTTCATTGTGATGATTGATATCTCTTATATCAAAATGTTCTCATTAACTTTCTTGTTAGAACTGATTACCACCGGTGGGAAATATTTAACAGCATTACAATATGACTATATGAATATTCATATTCTCTCTCTCTCTCTCTCTATCTCTATCTCTCTCTATCTATCTATCTATCTATCTCTCTATCTCTCTCTATCTATATATATATACATATATATATATATATATATATATATATATATATATATATATATATATATATATATATATATATATATATATATACATATATATATATACATTTACATATACGGACATATATATATATGTAAGTATATATATTATATATGTGTATGTGTGTGTGTTTGTCTATCTATCTATCTCTCTATCTATCTGTTTCAAACACATCACATATACATGTGCATCTTTGCATACACACACACACACACACATTCATATATGTATAAATATATGCATGTGTATGTGTATGTATATGTGTATGTGTATGTAAGACATAGTATGAACGTGCACGTATGTATATGTAATATATATGCATATAAATATATATATATATATATATATATATATATATATATATATATATATACAGACACACACACATATATGTATGTATGTATACATGCCCTCCACCCACGTGCTCACACACACCCACACACACCTCACACACACATTTATACATACGCACATCTACATTTTCGTTTTAAATGACTTGAAGATGAGGACATTTATCTGTGGCATATCTCTAGATATATCTCACTGAAGATCTTTTATAGCCATGATATCTTAGCATGTTAAGTCTAATTTGCTTTGTTACTTCTGTTATCCTTGTCGTTGCTTTTTTTTTACATTTGATATTTAGTTACGTATTTTGAGCATTAATAATGATAATATTTCTTTAGAAAAAAAAGCCTAAAATTTTTCCCAGTATCAATATGTATGTATGTATGTATGTATGTATGTATGTATGTATGTATGTATGTATGTATGTATGTATATTGATTTATACATACATACATATATTTATATCTACATATATATGTGTGTGTGTATACATGCATACATATCTCTCTCTCTCTCTCTCTCTCTCTCTCTCTATATATATATATATATATATACACACGTAATATATATATATATATATATATATATATATATATATGCACACACACAAACACACACATTTATATGTATGTGCGTGTGTATGTTTATATATATGTACATATATACATTTACATATATATGTAAATGTACACATATATATATATGTAAAGATACATATATATATATATATATATATATATATATATATATACATATACATACATACATACATACATATATATACTTATATATATATATATATATATATATATATATATATATATATACATACATACATAAATACACCCACATATACACAGATGTGTGTACGTTTACAGAAACATATAGGTTACATTTAGATATATTGCCATCCTAGTAATTTCGTATTCCTAAAAAGACAAGATATATATATATATATATATATATATATATATATATATACATATATATCAACACACATACATATACACACTAACACACACACACACACACATACACATATATATTTAGAAACATGTTTATGTATGTGTGTGGATATGATGTAATTAATTAATTGATTAATTAATTATATCTCTTTTAAGAAATTGCAATGTCAAAATTAAAGAAAAAAAAAACAACGAAATATCAAAATCAAAAAAACATTAAAAAAGAACTCTAAGAAAAATGAGTAAAAGAACCAAGCACAAGAAAAAACAAAACAAGGTAGTTAATAAAAAAAGAAAATATATTATACACAAACACCTGCTGAGCACCTACTCAGATTATATTATATATACACATATATATATGTGTGTGTCTATTATATACATACATGCATACATATATATATATATATATATATATATACACACATACATATGTATATATATATATATATATATATATATATATATATATATATATATATATATACATATGCATACAAACATATATATACATACATCTATCATACATGTGTGTGTTTGTGTGTACACAAATATATACATATATATATATATATATATATATATATATATATATATATATATATATATATATATATATATATACTTGCACACATACACACGCACGCGCACACGCGCGCGCACATACACACATATATATATATGTATGTATATGATGGCATATACTTTAACTTAAATGATTTCTGAGCGATAATATAAGAATTATTAAGAATTATCTGAACACTAGAATAATGAAATATAATAAGGAAGGCGATATATGTTGTAGCCTTAGATGATTATGTATCTTGGCATGTGATGTGATATCTCCAATTTTCAATACATTAATAGTTTATTATTTTTAATTTATAGTTTTTCTATCGATAGCACTTGTTCATGCTTTTGCTTTTTTTTTTGTTTCTCCCTTTCTTACTTTCATATTTTCGTGTGATTCATTATGTTTTTTTTGATATTTTTTGTAACAATTTCCTTTTCAATTTTGTATTACTTTTCTTTTCTTTTGAGATAATGCCTTTTTTGCCTTCGAGTTAAATTCGAAAACATACACAAAAATATGTATGGATGTATATATGTCTGTGCGTATGTTAGCACACACACACTCACACACACACACACACACACACACACACACACACACACACACACATAACCTCAGCTAAGTGCTCTTGCCAGAGCACGTTCCGTGGACCGTGCATCTGTTCTCTCTCCCTGCACCCGTCCCGCCGTTACCCGACTCCCGTTTCCCCTCACCTACCACCCCTCCACCCTGCCTCTCCAACGCACCATTATCTGAGCCTTCCGGCAACTCCAGTTCGACTCCTCCACTTCGCACATCTTCCCCAACCTACTCCTCCTCTCCTTCAAACGAGTCCACAACCTATGTGACCTCATGGTCCATAGTTTCTCCCCTAACCCCACCTCCCAACCCGCCTCGTTCCCCTATTCCTGCCCATGCTGCCGCACTTGCCCCTACCTCTCCGACACCACCATCCCTACAGGCACCCATCATCGTCACTATCATATTACTGACTCCTTCACATGCACTTCTAGCAACGTCATTTACTGCATCTCCTGCTCTTTCTGTCCTTCTCTGTACATCGGTCAAACAGGATGCCGCTTGGCTAATCTGTTCGCGGAACAACTCCGAGACATTAGACTCGGCAACTACACCCCGGTTACGCACCATTTCCGCTCTACCGGTCATCCATTACATCACCTGTCGGTGTTTGGACTGTCTTTGCACAGGGGCCATCCGGACTCTCACATTTTTCGATGTTGTTGTTGTTGTTATTGTTATTATTATTATTATTATTATTATTATTATTATTATTATTATTATTATTCGGGTCACTGCCTGGAATCGAACTCGGAATCTTGGGGTTAGTAGCCCGCGCTTTTAACCACTACGCCATATGCCCGTGAATAATAATAATAATAATAATAATAATAATAATAATAATAATAATAATAATAATAATAATAATAATGACATCGAAAAATACCTTAGGAATGAGAACCCAGGTTCGAAATTTCCCCAAGACACCTGATGAAGGCTGGAGGGTATATCAGCCGAAACGTTGTGTTAACTACAAACAAGATGAGGACAAATATCCGTCAAATGTAAATAATGTAAATAGTGTAAATAATATACATAATTCCTCATCTCTTAAATATAGAACCATGTATAATGTTATGCAAGCATTAAGATTGTGAAGTTTTCTTCATCTTTGACGCCTAAAATGAATTCCTTACACCCAGAGTCATTCTAATGGTATCAACGTAATGAAAAGTGATGAATATCAGGTCAATCTGCAAGACAGCTTATCACACGACGATTTAGTTAGATCGCCACAGCGTCGGACAGAATTCTTCGCGCTATTTCACCTTTGCTTTGCTTCAACTTTGTTTCAGTTTCGCTTTCACTCTTTCGGAGTTGTTAGAAAGTAACAAATGAAGTCAGTGGATTTGTAGAAAAAATGGAAAGAAGTTTGAACAGTTTGTCCTGCCATATTTGTTCCGTCTCTTTGAGTTCTTAGTTCAAATTGCGTCATGCCCTACTTGGGTGGTAGATTTGACCTTGTCGTCCGGTTTAAGACTAGCACTTGGCGCCTTGGAAACAATCAGGCTGGTCTTCGGTTTGAGAATATCGTCTCTTTCCCAGCCATCTTGGAGTCGTTGTAACAAGTCACGAGCACTGATTTTGATCCTTACTAAAATAACACACACACACACACACACACACACACACACACACACACATACACACATACACATGATACACACACTACACACGCACACACACACGCACACACACATGATACACACACTACACACACACAAAATTTATTATTGTATGCCTTTACACGACTTGATATACAGTTATCCATTTAGAACTCAATATGTGTGTGTTTCTGCCCTCACTATCACCACTTGACAGCCAGTGTTTATGTGTTTACATGCATGTAACCTAGCGCTTCAGCAAAAGAAAACCGATAGTATAAGTACCAGGCTTAAAAAAAAACAAAACAAAACAAGTACTGTGGTCGATTCATTCGACTAAAACCCTTCAATGCGGTGCCCCAGTATGGCCGCAGACTAATGACTGAAACAGGTAAAAGATAAAAGGTATATTACATTACATCCCGATACATTCATTCACAATAATGTAATCATTTCTGTCTATTATATATATATATATATATATATATATATATATATATATATATATATATATATATATATATATATATATATATATATATATATATATATATTCACAGGCAGCAGTGGTATAGGCTGTAATGACCCTCGTATAAAATACAGTGATTAAATTACAAGGAAAATAAAACAGCATAATTAAATTACTTCATTTTTTCTTACGTACGCTTTAGAAATACTTCAGCGTTGGATATTATTACACAGTGAGGCAAATAAATTCCATATCTTCCGAAGAGAAATACTACATCTTCAGAAGAAAAATTATTAAAAGTAATATTACTTCAAAGAATTGCTGAAACTTATGTAAAGAATGAAGCTATTAGATTAATCGTTCCTTTTGTTTTCCTTGCTATTCAACCACAATATATATATATAGATATATATACCGGAGTAAGCACATAAATGTAAAAGAAGGTGGAAAAAAGAGTTAATAAAACTGTCCTTTGAACGGGAACGTGAAACTCTGAGTAACAGCTTTTGTTATATTTCTGCTGCTTTTAAATGAAGTATATATATATATATATATATATATATATATATATATATATATATATATATATATATATATATATATATACATATATATATATAATTTAAATATAGGATAAAATATTTATAAGAATTTATCAAGTAGTTAGCGTGAAAAAACCTCATCAAGGGAAAAACTTATTAATTATTCCCTATAAATATATTTATATAACTTTGATAATTTTGAAAAGTTTCGGCCAGTATAGCCCCAGGCCATGTCTAACTTGATAGCACCACCTATATATATGTATACACGCACACAAGCACACACACACAGACACAGACACACACACACACACACACACATATATATATATATATATATAAACGCACACACACGCACACACACATACATATACACGCACACTGTATTTTGGAAAATAAACAAGAAAATATGGGCTAATATCATTGACATATTATGTCTCATAAAAAAAAAATAGTCACGATTGGAATATCTTTGATCAGAGATTCGTTTGATTAGAACTAAACTGGGACTAAATTATAATCCTTTCTACTATAGGCACAAAACTTGAAATTGTGGAGAAGGGGGTTTGTCGATTGCATCAACCCCAGTGTTTCACTGGTACTTAATTTATCGACCCGAAACGATAGAAGGCAAAGTCGACCTCGGCGGAATTTGAACGCAGAACTTACCGATGGGCGAAATACCGCTAAGCGTTCCATCCATCGTGCTAACGATTCTGCTAGCTCGCCGCCTAATAACATCCATCTACTACTACTACTACTACTACTACTACTACCACCACCACCACCACCACCACCACCACCACCACCACTACTACTACTACTACTACTACTACTACTACTACCACCACCACCACTACTACTACTACTACTACTACTACTACCACCACCACCACCACCACCACCACTACTACTACTACTACCACCACCACCACCAACACTACTACTACTACCACCACCACCACCAACACTACTACTACCACCACCACCACCACCACCACTACTACTACTACTACTACTACTACTACTACTACTACCACGACGACGACGACGACGACGACGACGACCACCACCACCACCACCACCACCACCACTACTACTACTACTACTACTACTACTACTACTACTGATGTCACTGAGCATATTTCTTTGGAGTGGGTAGAACAGAAACGTAAAGGTTACTGACTTACCAAAATTGCTGCTGGTTCCGTGTGTAAAGAAGATGATAACGACACATAGAATTAGACAATATTTCTTGAGAGCCATTGCTGCGATTTTCAACGTTCATGGAAACTGAAAAAAGAAAGAAAGAAAAAATACAATATTTTCAACTTTCATGAATCTGAATTGACAAGGGAACGACACAGCGCAATGCCTGCAGCAGTGAGGCTTAGTATATTGTTGTTTCCTACTGATTAACATCAGTTTTGTTTTCATTACATTGCTTTCCATTTCCATAGGGCATTCCTTTGTCATTAATGTGTTTGTAAGGTCTTTGTAGGTCATCTCTCTTGAAAGTTAATAAGGCAACATTCTATTGACTGTCTGCTAAAGGTTGTTGATATTCATATCTCATATTCACACTTCTTGGTATGGCTTCTAATTTTGGGCGAGTGTGCAAGTATATATGTATGTATGTATGTATGTATGTATGTATGTATGTATGTATGTATGTATGTATGTATTATGTATGTAAATGCGAAACTAATGGTTACTTTCAGACCGTCCACAACAATCAGCTTCCCAGGAGTGGCTGTGTGGTAAGTAGCTTGCTTACCAACCACATGGTTCCGGTTTCAATCCCACTGCATGGTACTTTGGGCAAGTGTCTTCTACTATAGCCTCGGGCCGACCAAAGCCTTGTGAGTGGATTTGGTAGACGGAAACTGAAAGAAGCCCGTCGTATATATGTATATATATATATATATGTATGTATGTATGTATGTATGTTTGTGTGTATGTTTGTGTATCTGTGTTTGCCCCCCCCCCCCAAACATCGCTTGACAGCCGATGCTGGTGTGTTTAGGTCCCCGTAACATTAGCGGTTCGGCAAAACTGACCGATAGAATAAGTACTAGGCTTACAAAGAATAAGTTCTGGGGTCTATCTGGTCTACTAAAGGCGGTGCTCCAGCATGGCCGCAGTCAAATGACTGAAACAAATAAAAGAGTAATAGAGTATATATATATATATATATATATATATATATATATATATATATATATATATATATATATATATATATATATATATATATACTATAAATTACATTTGTTTACTTTCCTACGTCCACTCTGCATCGTTTTGTTCGCTCGAAGCCCCAATTCTCCGCAAATTTTGCGGGTGCTGCCGATATGCGAAATCCTCAGTATTATTATTAAAGGCATGAAACTGACTATTAACATTCGATTGATAACTGATTGATAACTGATGAAGAATTAGGGGCTTCAGTGTCTGTCCTACGTGAACGTCTTGTAGCCATCGTTATTTATTTAATGCATGTTTCATTCATTGAGTAACTGAACGCCACGCATCCCAACTTTTGTTAACAGTAAGTTTTTCATATCTGCACACACACACACACACACACACACACACACACACACATATATATACATATATACATATATATACACACACATATATATCTTTATACATACATACATACATACATATATATATATATATATATATATATATATATATATATATACATACTACAATGAAAAATGTAATATGTAGCATTTTTAAAATTTACTATATTCTATTAAATCAAAATTTATAAAAACATTACTGGGTTTTTCCAAAAATGAGCCCGTCCGATTTTTAGCCTATGGGCTTATATTCAGAAACTGTTTCCATGTATAGCCCCAGCAAATTTTATTATTTTCAGAACGAAATTATTAAAGCAAAATTATTTAAGTCTGTATTTAACCCCATGGGCTTATTTTTGGAAAGAACAGTATTTTAAAAATGAAATAATATAAAATTAATTTTTAAAATATAGTAAAATTCGCCTAATTAGTCATCCATAAGAGAAAATTGAAATTGATGAATTAAGTGAAGTAACGAATTAGCCAAAGACGAATTAGGCTAATTCTACTGTATTAACGTTAACTAATAAATTTTACTTATGGTTTATTCGTCAGATTAATTTTTTTTTTACGTGGAAGAATTGACTGAACATATGGTTGATTTGAAACCATCTTATGACCATTCTACTGCAATTAATGTGTTTTTTTGAAATGAGATTTCAATTCAAGTAAAAAAAATCTTGTGCAATATTATTTGTAGCTTTATATTTTATTGTTTGTACTTGATACAACTAACTAAAATGACTATTTTAATTGTATATTTCAAAAACATGATTAAAAAAATATTTTTGTTTAAACTTATTTTTGATTATTTTTGTACCATACTTTTAAATATTTACTTGTTTTTCAAATTCTCATAAATAAAGTAGATTATCCCAGATTCACCTAATATAATGTATTTTAAAGATGTTATTCTCAGCTGCAATATTTTAAGTACAGTAGAGTTTTAATTCTAAGTACTTTTTAGTTTCCTTTAGAGGTGACGAATCAGGCGAATTCTACAGTAGAAATCTTGTTCTGTACTTTTCCAGGTGTAATAACTTAAGAATATTAACATGCATGCGCCCGCATTTTTCATAGTAATCCACTTTTTTTTTTACCAGGCTATGCAAGAAAACTAATAAATATTCTTTTGTTAAAAACTATTTGAATTATTCTTCATTGATGATGACTGAGTTAAATAAGAATTTTATGTTCTGTTTTTTTTTTTTTAATTTTCACATATTTTTTTTCTTAAATTCTAAAAATAAGAAAAAGTTATCTGGACAGGGTTTCGTTGCAGTGGATAATATAAAAAGGGTTTTAAAAATACAAAAATAGCCAATGCATCCACCGTAAGGCACGTGGAGCCACCTGCTCTTTTGCTTTTTCTGAACAGCATTACTAGAATCCTTCAGATCTGCTCATTGAAAAAAGAAACAATAACAATATTGTATCATTAAATTTTGAGGAATAAAATTTTTTTAAATGAAGTTTTCATATATATACTAAAATGCCATATTATAATCCAATTTTCATAAACCAATTTAAAACTGTAATTTCTATAAATAAAATATAATCCACTTTCCATAAACCGATTTTAAGCTCATCTATGAAAAAATACAAAAAAAAATTATTAAAGAATGTATTTTTAAAAATTTCTTTTAAGATTTTTCTTTTGAAATTCACGAGTCATGTTTATATTTTTTAAAAACTTTTATTTAAAGCTGTAATTTTCTAGTTTTCAATTTTTTTGAATTTTTTATGGAATTAAAATTATGAAATTTTTCTATTCTTCTTTATCTTCTTTAATTGTTTTAGTTTTTCTTCATTTCTTCATCATTCAATTCAGTGGCCCCATATTATTTATTTTTTCTTCATTATTATTATCGGGCCCTGTATTCCATGCAACCCCTCCACCAATAAAGAAAAGCATCAAAATTAAAGCATGCAAGCGATATTTATTATAAATAAATGAGTGCTTGTTTTGTGTTAATTAAATGAAACCTGCTGTATATTTATTTCCTTTAAAATGAACAATTTTTTAAGATAATGAGAAATGTAATTATAATTGTAAAAAATATTAGATCCTATATCTTCACGGTATATAAAATTTTTATATTGAGACAAAGTGCATAATACGAACGCGCCAAAAATGGAAGTGCGAAAATTAATTATGAAAAATAATTTTCTATATAATAGTGAATATTAATGTAATACTAATTTTATTATAAAATCAAGAAATAAATGAGCTATATCTATATATAGTAAGAAGAGCTAGCAAGAAGAGGTTTGAGAATATATCAACTATATAGCAAGAAGAGAATCTGATCATATGAATAGTAAAGCCATTGCTAATATAATTTTTTTAATGCATAGTCAATGCATCCACCGTAAGGCAGGAGGAGCCACCTGTTCTTGTTAGGGCAAAGTTCGTTTGTTAGTTGAAATTCAGGCAAAATAAATATAAAGCTTGCAATTCAGCTACTGTTCTTGTCAACTTGCATGAAAATGAAAGATATGAATCCTGCTACTCAGAAAATCCAATCATATTATGTGAAAGCAAAAAACTTGTTTATTTACCCTCAGAAATAATAATCTAAATTCTGCTACTCTTAATATAAAATTAAAGTTTAAAAGCAAACAAAAAAACTTATTAAAACTTCAGAAGTTCTAACAGCTTTGGTCGTCGTAATGCTTTACATTCGTTTGTTTAATAAAAATTCCTCCTCGTATAATGATTTTAGTTTCATTTTGTGATAAGGAACTATCATGCAGAAAATGCCGGCTTCTAAATCCTGTTTTCTGATTAGATGAAAATGATTACACTTTAAGCCTCAGTAACATTTTTCTGCAATAAGTATGTATGTATGTATGCATGTATGTATGTATGTATGTATGTATGTATGTATGTATGTATGTACGTACGTATGTACGTACGTAAGTATGTATATATAAGTATGTGTCTGTGTCTGCGTGTGAGGGTTTATTTACGATGGACAGCAGAAAAGGATCCCCTTGCCATCAATTGTCAACTTACCTCCTCTCTCCTTAAAGCTACGTATTCGTCACTCTCATCTTTGTTTCTCTTCATGGGCGTTTTAAAAGTTGCTTATGTGTATGTGTATGTGCGTGTGTGTGTGTGTGTGTGTGTATTTACGAAAGTATGTATGTAGCGTAGCGTGTATATACCTGAAGTTGATTTCAGGCGTTATTCTCTTGTGTTTGACCTCACATATTTGAAATCTCAACTTTTTCTACTGAACCAAATTTCAAATTTTGTAGCTCAAAATGTAGCTTAGGAGATGACCGATCTAAAAATGTATAAACATTATCAAATTTGGTGAAAAACTGAATTAATGACAAAGCTTAGAAGTAGTCACGAGTGAGTAAATGTTGACCTTAAGAATATCATTCACACACTGCTGTGTGTGAATGATATTTATTAGAATATACAATATATAGCAATATATTGTGTATTCCTATGAATATGAGGTAGATCTTTGAAAGATATCTAAATACGAAATTGAATAAAAAAATTTACAATATTGGTTTCCAATTTTGGTGGAAGGCCATCAAATCCAGAGGGGAGGGAAGTCGATGACATCGATCTCAGTGCTCAGCTGATACTCATGTTATCGAGTACCGAAATGATAAAAGGCAAACACGACCTTGGCGGAATTTGAACTCAGAATGTAGAGACAGAGGAAATTTCGCGTATCTTTCACCTTGCGTGTTAACGACTCTGCCAGATCCTCGTCTTAGTACTATAGTAAGCAATAATATTACTTGAAAATTGTTTTACGTACTTTTGGCACATTTAGCTTACATAACTTTTTTCATTTAGAATATTATTTGAAAAGATTAGCACCACGACACTCGTCTTGAGTTCTATCATATTTTTACAAAATTTTTACATAAAAACAAAATGTTTAGATTTTGAATTTGCTTTTAGGCGTTACCACTGTTTTCGCCCCCAGTAGAATTTTATTTAATATATATATATATATGTATAATTAGCATCATGCGATTCCTGTAGTCGAGATCTATTAGAAAAGTTAAATTTAAATATACTTTTCTTTAGACAGAAAAATGATATTTGGTGTTAAAGTCGAATTCAGGCGTTAATCTCCTTCATTCGCCAATTTTTACCTCAGTACTTTTTTTCTACTGAATATTTTTGCATATATAACTAACATGGGTAGGTTCCTGTCGTCGAGATCTATCATATAAGCTAAAATAAAATATAGATTTATTTAAAAAAAAACATTTGGACTCATAGTCAGGAGTTATTCTCCCGTTTGTGTTCTCACATATTTGACTCAAACGTTTTTTCTACTGAACCAATTTTCAAATGTTTAGCTCTAAATGTAGCTTATGATGTGATCAATCTAAATTTGGTTAAAAACTGAGTTAGTGACAAAGCCTAGAATTGGTCGCGAGTGAGTAAATGTTGACCTTAAGAATATTATTCACACACGGTAGTGTGTGAATGATATATATATATATATATATATATATATATATATATATATATATATATATATATATATATATATATATATTATATATATATATGTGTAGTTTTAGGGAAAAGAACCAAGGTTCATGAACTCATCGATGAAAATCCACTGTCACATATAGAAAAATTAATAAATGAAAGCACAATATATATTTTATACTGTGAAACTTAATTTAATTTTAATCTTTATAAATTGATTTTAATTGAGTTTTTACCTGTAAATCTGAATTTTTATCCCTAATATATATATATATATATTATATTACATATTAAATTATATACATACACCCTCACCCCCACACATAGATGCATCACCCCCCTCCCTCCACCACACACGATTGTTCTCATTTTGTTTTCTCAAATGAAGTCTCAATTCCGAATATCTGATTCCTCTTTTCCTTCCATTGCTTCGAACATAGCCAAAATAGCCAAAGTTATGAACATCATTGCGTAATTCATGCTGATGCAGACCAGTGCAAGTTATCGCACACACAACTTTGTTAAGAAGTTCACTTCTGAACCACATTTTTCAGATTTCGATGGCACTGAGCAGCACTCTGGGTAGGTATCTTCTACCATGATCTCTATTTGACCAGTGTTTTGTCTGTGAGATTTAGTTGATAAAAACTATGCAGATTGCTTATCTACATGTGTATCTGAATATGTGTGACTAAGTAAATATATCTAGCATTTATCTTTTATTTTTTGCTTCAGTTTTTGAATTGCGGCTATACTGGGGCACCGTCTGGGAGGGTATAGCCGAACAAATCGAGCCTTGTATTTGATTATTTTTTCAAGTGCGGTACTTATTCTATTGGTTTCAGCTGCCGAACTGCTAAGTTGTTGGCACGAAAACAAACCAACAACAGTCGTAAAGCGGCGAAGGAGACAAGTACAAACACAAGAGCACACAAGCATGCATAGATACATACGACGGACGTCCGCACAGTTTCCGTTTATTAAAATCTCTCACAAAGCATTGGTTGACCCGGGGCTATAATAGAAGACACTCGCCCAGGGTGCCACGCAGTGGGACTGAACCTGAAACCATATGTTTGCAGAGCGAGCTTCTAAATCACACAGCCATGAACAATATCGATGAAGAATACAAACAAATTCGGGAAAACCGAAAAACCAGAGTTTTCGAGGGGGAAAAAAATCCCATGTGATATGTATTTCACTCGAATCGTGCAAACAATCCCTTATCGCCTTCATCATCGTAATGACATTAAAGCAGTAACTTGATCATTAGAGACTTGTAATCAACCCAGTTCATGCCTGACATTTATTTTAGCAGTCAATGATGGTCCTTCGTGATGGAAAACTCTACATAGCCGCGCGGCATGCAAAAAATAACTGTGAGGACAGTCATTACTGGAGCTTTTTTTTTTTATCATAGTACTCTTAGATCAAGGGTGACCTAAGGATAAGCACAACAGTAGCAGCAGCGGCAACAACGGCTGCCGCGGTAACGTCTGTGGCGGCAACGTCTGCGGCGGAGGTAACGGCTGCAGCGACCGCGGCAAAGGTGGCGACGGCAGCATCGACAGCAACAATGATAACGACCATAACAACGATGACAATGATGACAGGAATATGGATAGTGTGACATTTATAATTTTCCACGAGAGAGCTAATAACATAAGCGAAGTGAATTTTCGTCAATCGATAATCAATAATCGAGATCGGATCATCGTCGACTGGACTTAGGAGGAACTAATCATTTGCTCTTCTACAGCATCACGTATTGATTTAAACAGAACATAGTAATATCGTTAATTCATCCTCGAAAAGCGAGCTGCTACAGGGCTAGTGCTCAATTCCAGCTTGTGTAATTCAAAACATATGAGAGATGAATCTTCCTTTGATCATGTGGCTACTATACTGCTGCTAACTTTTACGAAGAAAGATAACGATTATCAACGAGAATCTCGTGAGCCAAAGAAACGGAGGTTAATGAGGTCTCTCGGTTTATTTCAAATAGGAGGTAATTTCTCAAACCACGCGGCCTGCCATTTTAAATAAAGAAAATATATTGGTCAATATAATCCATGACTTAAAAAAAAAATGCAGGATAGCATGATTGGTAATTCTTTTATAATTTCATTGGTCTGATCTGTTAGGAATGAGTTTAGACATAAAGCAGTTTGTTCTGAGTCTAGAGCAACGTTAATCACCAGAATAGAGACACGAGCATTAAAAATACTATTGAAAAAAACCAAAAAAACCCCCCCAAAAAACAAGATTAAAAAAAAGAAAAATGAATCTGGAATCATTTTTTTATTATATTTGCCGGGTCTGAAGGACAACAAAGCAATGCTCATAGATTTCGTAGGCCCTTGAAGACGGGGAGGTTGATCCCATTAACAATCCTCGACCTTGGTTAATCAACAATTTCAGGAAAGACACGGCAGGGATGGACTGCTAGAGGACCAACGTTCTGGGATAACCAGGTGTAGTGATTAGTGCGGGCGATGACCTGGCGGGTTGGATATAACAGGGGTGATGCGAGGAAGGGAGACGAGTGGGGCCGAAATACGTGAGCGAATGTGGCGTAAAACCAGTCAACTCTTTATGAGCAGAGGCCATTGTTGTAGTTGTAGCAGTAGTTTAATCATTGGTCAGTGAATGTCAAGTAAATTTCTGATCAAAGACGTTTCAGCCATTAGTCTTTCATCAAGGCTTAGTGTAGTAAACTTTTATCTTCTTATATACTCGTTTCAGTCATTGGACTGAGGCCATGCTGGGGCACTGTCTTGAACGGTTTAGTCGGACAGATCGCTAATGTGCAGATAGATTTTATGATACACACATACACAAATTCTTTTATTCTTTTATTTGTTTCAGTCATTTGACTGCGGTTGTGTTGGAGCAACGCCTTAAAGTGTGAGATGCTTATAGCACCTAGGTTTCCCAAGTGGTCATCAAAGTACTTACTAGGCTCGACGTTGCTTAACTTCGATGATCGGACGAGAATCGATGTATTCAATGTGATATTGCCGTAAGCCATATGTATGTGTGTGTGTTCAACGGGCTTGCACACAGTTTCTGTCCACCCAATTCATTGATAATTTATTGATTGGCCCTGGAAGACACCTGCCCAATATGTTGCCCAATGTGACTGAACCCCAAACCATGTGGTTGCGAAGCGAGTTTTTTAATCATACAGTCATGACTCTTTCAATAACACTGTACAACACGATTTTTGTCCTTGGGTAGCAACTGTTATTTCCTTTTTGCTTAAGTTTGCTTTTGTTACATTTATTCAAACCCCAAAGAATCCCTTTCAACACATGGCTATGATGCCTCCCCCCCCCCGACTATTTCTGCTCATAATTAAAGATGTACATATTGTCAGCCACTACAGGACATGCTCAAGCGGTTAAGGTCAAACAACCGACAAGCAAATCTGTGGTATTGAGCAGAATATTTGCTATAACGATATTTCTGCTTCAGCAACTCAGCACTGAATCTATTTGAAACGTAATGGAAAATAGGTCAGTTTCAAAACACTGATATCCAGGTCACAAAAGCAAAGTTTGAAGGGAATAGTAGTCATTTCCTTTGATTTCTAGATAGAAGCAAATAGGAAATAACACTTACTGACCAAAGACAATTACACACACACACACACACACACACACACACACACACACACACACATGCACGCACGCACACACACACACACACACACACACACACACACATGCACGCACGCACACACACACACACACACACAAATTTCGTTACACAGTCTAATCTGATTACTGTTACGTAAAAGCTTTGTTGGTTCGCGGATGCAAGTTTTCATCTCCTGAGATGAATTGGAGAGGTGAGATGAAATAGAGATATTTTAGGCTAAGCAAAGTCCTTTGTTGGCAGAGGAAATTAACTAGAACAAAAGACAATGCCCACAGAACCATTATTTGGAATATTTACCTCTCACTTCACAAACGGACAAAAATCTATGGTAGTAATTGACAAACGAATAAAGCCAGAACTGCCGACACTGCGTCACCTAAAACACGAACACGAAGCTTGTATTTTGTATATATATGTATGTCATTTTTCAGTTTTATTTCAAGATTTCTTGCCAATAGAGAAACAGCCGCTTTGTATGTATGTATGTATGTATGTATGTATGTAAACGTGTCTGTCTGTCTGTCTACTTAGTGTCGATGAACTTTTGTCGGCTACAATCAGACTTTGGCGTAAGAAAGACATTATTCATGATTATGTAGCGTCGTCTAACACGTACACACACACAAACGCACACACACACACAAACGCACACACACACACAAACGCACACACACACAAAAACGCACACACACACACACACTCTCTCTCTCTCTCTCTCTCTTTCTCTCTCTCTCTCTCTTTCTCACTCTCTCTCTCTTTCTCGC
>NC_142928.1:173047880-173060380 GCF_046866305.1 Octopus bimaculoides | reverse complement strand
GTCTGTCTTTACGTTCTGAGTTCAAGTTCCAACGAGGCCGACTTTGCCTTTCATCCTTGGGGTCGATAAAATAATTACCAGTTGAGCACTGGGGGTCAATTTAATCGACTTACCCCCTCTTCCGAAATTTCTGGCCTTGTGCCAAAATTTGAAAACAATGTTTCTAATATTTATGTCAAATAAGCATAAATATTGTAAGGGAACAGCCGACGGTGGACTCCTGTAAGTGGATATTCATCCTGCTAGAAACTGCAAACAAATTTCACTCAAGTCACACCGTCTTACGTAAATAAAGTCCTATGTAGCCTTAAAAAGACAAAATGGGTACAGTTGGAAGACCTCTAATCATAGTTTTGCTCGATCAGGGTCGTCCTGGAGTTATACAACGATGACAATTTTTGATACTTATTTTATCAATAGTGAAGTTCTTGAAAGACAAAACTTTGGTGAAGGAGTGTAACTGATTAGATTAACTCCAGTATTTTACTGGTACTTATTTCATCCCCTCTGGAAAGTGTCTATTATGCAGGTATTGAACTCAGACTATAGAGACATACAACCGAATGATATACGCTTTACTGATTTTACCAGTTCATCAACTTTTAAGATTAGTAACCATTGATCAGCTTATTGTCTCTGAAATAATTATCCTGTCAGTTGAGTTACAAGCTTGACCTCTCAAACAACTATGACATGACATGAATGGAAGATTATTCTAAATATCGAAATAGACAATAAGAAAACTGTGGACAAGAATTTATTGAAATCAGAACTTTTCAAACAGCAGTACTAAATATAGCTGGGAATGGAAATCATACAACGCAAAATCTTATGATCAACGAGGCCTATACATACATACATACATATATATATATATATATATATATATATATATATATATATATATATATATATATATATATATATATATATATAAGGTTGAGGAGGGCATTGGATTTAACCAAACCCAAGAGGATACAGGTAATACCGAGTAAGTGCTGTATACCGACTAGTTTGCCCCAGTCGTTGTATGAACAGGATTGGGTATTATAAGTCGTGTATTAGCGTGTGTATATGTATATATATAAATTACGTCATATGTAAACAAATTTAAGTTTGTTTTTGAAGCGCTGAAATGTATAGTAATACGAATAGAAAGATATATTTTTCAACGCGTAAATACTGATTAAACAGTATATATGGGATAATATCCCTTTATTTCATAAAATTAGCCACAAGCGTCTTTACATAGAAGCAATGCGGGCTGGACAATATACAAAAATGTGATGAATGAAACAAAATAGATGATATTAATGGGAGAAGACAGACGACGCCCGCCGATCGCTACTTGCCAAGCAGTTGGACTGAACCCGGAACCATGTGGTAGGTAAGCAAGCTACTTACCACACAGCCACTCCTGCGCCATTTTTTGTATCTTCATGTTTTACCTTTTAATTGTTTTGGTCATTGGACTACGGACATTCTTGAGCTCTTCTTTGAAGTATTCAGTCGAAAAAAATCGACCCTAGTATTTACCTTTTTTAAAAGCCTGGTACTAATTATATCTGTTAGTGAACTGCTAAGTTATGGGGGTCACAAACCAACGCCGATTGTCAAGGAGTCATGAGGGCGGACAAAGACAACGCAAATACAAAAGCGCACACGCACGTATACACACACACACACACACACACACATAAATATACGACGGGCTTGTTTTGGTTTCCACCTGCCAAAATCCACTCACAAGGTTTTGGTAAGCCCAGGGCTATAGTGGAAGACACTTGCTCAAAGTGCTGCGCAGTGGAATTGAACCGAAGACCACATGGTGTGGAAGCAAGCTTCCCAACCACACAGCCACAGCCACGCTTTGAAGAAAATGGCGCTTATAAGTACGGAGAAGTTATTATTTAAATGCTTAGAATGCAAGATTTAACATTTAAAAATACATAAGTCCTGATTGAAAAAAGTTATAAGGATAAAAACAAATAAAAGTAATGAAATGAGAAAAGTGAGAGACAGAAAGGAGAAAAGTATAAGATGTACTAGAAGAGGAAGGTAAAGATAGAGACAGATAATGTGAAGAAAGAAAAAGAAAATAAGAAAAGAAGTTAGTGGCAGACGAGGGACAGTATGGCGAAAAGAAGCAGAAAGAAAGAGTGAGTAAGGCATAACATTAAACAGCATAGCGTTACTGTAAAACGTTCCCTGACTTGAAAAAAAAAATGGTTTAATAGCGGAAGCACACACACACATACACACACGAAGGCCGAGGGGAAAATATATTATAAGAGTATTCTTGCATATAAATACAAAATTGATTGAAGTCAATGTCGGCGAACTTAAGTGTATATATCACAACGAATATCGAACCAAGAGGAAAAGAACAAAAGACGAGGAAATGAATAAGAGTGAAGTGAGAGAGGGGGGATAGAGGGGGAAGAGAGAGAGAGAAACAAACAGACAGAGAGGGAGAGAGTGAGAAAGACATAGCAGCAGAGAGCGAGAGAGTGTAACGTAAATGCATGGAAGTTTAAGAGGGAGAGAAAGATAGACTAATACATTTATTTGTACAAGTTGGAGAAGAAAGAAAGCAAAAGGGAGAAAGTTACAATTCGATAGAGTAGAAGAGGAAGGAAAATAGAACCAAGGTGAGACATTGATTTTTCAGGGTAAGCAGTTGATCAATATTGGAATAAAAGTGAAATGGTGTACGAAATTCAATAGACAAAACAGATTCCAGTTCGTTTTCAAATTGAGAAACATCGACCTCTACGAAGTGCTTTGAGCAACACTTAGCTAAAAGAGGGCATTTGATACAAAGACACAGGTTATGAAGGAGCACAGTAAATATTCAAAGGATATCTCTAAAGTACTATCAAGCTGTGCTCGCCAAGAATTTCTTTAAAAACGAAAAGGAGCATAGATCGCGAGTAATAAAAGAGCAAACACGATAATGCATTTTAGTTTAACTTTTGATTGTCTCAGTTATCTACATGGGCCTTGAAATATATCGATACGTATTTTTTCAAATAGGTAGAGAGGTAAATTGGCCAAATAAAACTTTAGTGTATATGGAGGATCTTTTTTAAAACGGGGGCCACATTTTTCATTAACGAAACACTTTGAAACTTGGAACACTGGTAGAATGTGTCATATAAAACATCTTTTTCTCTTAGTCTTCTTAAAAAAAAAAAGAAATCCATAAGTTATCCATGTTAAAGTTGTCGTATTTCTGTAATTTCAACCAATCACTGACGTCCATTCAGCCGATATACATTAAGTGCCGACTACATAAACAAACGATTCTGAAACAATTAACCCTAACCCTAACCCTAACCCTAACCCTAGGGTTAGGGTTAGGCTTAGGCTTAGGGTTAAAGCAAATTTAAAATGAAAAAAGCAAATAAAACGAAGAATCGTTTGTTTATGTAGTCGGCACTTAATGTATATCGGCTGAATGGACGTCAGTGATTGGTTGAAATTATCGAAATAAGACAATTTTTTACATGAAATAAATTCGAATACAAAAATATTTTTCTGTTCTATAACACAAAATAGATAAGTATACGAAGTTTGAAAGTCTTTCGGTACCAAAAACACTACGTAAAACATTAATGAAAAATGTGGCCCCCGTTTTAAAAAAGATCCTATATGGATATTTAGTTTCATAGCGACCTCATATCTACGACTAAGTGAAATCTGCATCTCAAGCCTATGTCTTTTCTGCAGGATTAGAAACCACTTCTCTAAATATTCGCTGATCCTAAACAAGACTCCAATGAACCCAATATTAAAACCTTTCTTACATAATGGAACGATACTGTTTCTACGCACGCTAATATCCTAGACCGCATTCAAAATAATCAACGGATTCTTTGGTAAACTTTCATTTACCAAGACTACAACCATTACTAATTACAATCATCAGTGAACCAACAAACTATATCCTTCATTTGCATTTTTTATTGTTACTATAACAACTTCTAGTTAACTAAACTTTTAAGTTGTATGCCACTATCTTTTCTTCCTCTTCTCATTTCTGTTTTGTCTTACTAACCCTAATCCACGCTAACTACTTTTCTCAAACATTTTCCCTAGAAATGTAGTCCAGTCCTACAGGAACGGTTTCCACAGAGGCATTGACAAGCAGACATTAGAAATGAACTTAGAGCATATCAGCCTTGTGAGTTTGGAATCTTAAAATAATTATCTCCATACAAAATTTGAGTTAAAATCCTTCAGGGCTCGACTTTAACCTTTCCTTCTCCTGAGAGGTAAAAATGTATATATAAGGAACATACTGGCGTCTATTCAATCACCCACATCAAAGCTCTGCAAACATTTGCTTAATTAAGAAAACAGTATTCCCTGTTTTTGTTGCATTGCTGTATAAGCTTCCAGATCAGGTGAAAACTTTAAGAAAAGCAACTTGTGGAAACTTTTCAATTTAATTTCATTGGACCGGTCAGCTGAATCTATCAAAGAAACCAATACAAATGGCTAAGCATTGTAAATATACACACTCATACACAGAGGCAGACAGACTCCCATCTCACACAAAGGATGGTGGTGGTAGTGGTGCGAGTGGTGGTGGTGGGATAAGCCGTCAATGGTTCCAGTCCTATTTAATGAAATGTAACTTATTGTTTGTTATCATAAACTAAATGATATTCATCGGATTCCTCGCTTTCAATTTCTCTTACGCTATACTTTCCTCTCATGTTACTTACACTTACAGTAACCTTGTGTAATTGCTCTAGCAAACAGACAGAAGGAAAACTAGAATATAATCTGCTCTATTCGCATCATTAAAAATATTTACTCTACCCAACTATTTTCTCTTTCTTTCTTTTTATGTTTTCCAGACATTGTTGATTAAAAACGTGACTAATGTTCCAGTTTTCCAGTTTTGGTCAGATCTTTCATTTTTATTTATTTTAGGGATACGAATTTAAGCTTAGAAAGAGAAGCTTAGCTCTTAATTGTGGCTTCAATATGTATGTGCGTCTGTGTATATATATATGTGTATATATATATATATATATATATATATATATATATAGTTTAAAAAAAACAATAACAAAAAAACAAAAAAGTGAGGACGTGATATGGATAGTATTATTGGACGCTCAGGAAAGGAAAGAGAGAGTGTATGACGTTTCATATATATATATATATATATATATATATATATATATATATATATATATATATATATATATATATATATATATATATACATATATATATATACACACACACATATATGTGTGTGTGTGTGTGTGTGTGTGTGTGTGTGTGGAGGCGCGTGGCCTTAGTGGTTAGGGTGTCAGCATCATGATCGTAAGATTGTGGTTTCGATTCCTGGACCGGGCGACGCGTTTTTGTTCTTGAGCAAAACACTTCATTTCACGTTGCTCCAGTACACTCAGCTGGCAAAAATGAGTAGCGCTGCGATGGACTGGCGTCCCGTCCAGCTGGGGAACACATACGCCATTGAAACCGGGAAACCGGGCCCGGAACCTGGCTAGGCTTTAAAAGGGCGCATTTATTTATTTATTTATTTATTTATTTATTTATTTATATACACACACATACATATTGAAGCTACAATATATATATCGTGGCACTCCGTCGGTTACGACGACGAGGGTTCCAGTTGATCCGATCAACGGAACAGCCTGCTCATGAAATTAACGTGCAAGTGGCTGAGCACTCCACAGACACGTGTACCCCCTTAACTTAGTTCTCGGGGAGATTCAGCATGACACTGAGTGTGACAAGGCTGGCCCTTTGAAATACAGGTACAACAGAAACAGGAAGAAAGTGTGAGAGAAAGTTGTGGTGAAAGAGTGCAGCAGGGTCCACCGCCACCTCCAACCGGGGCCTCGTGGAGCTTTAGGTGTTTTCGATAACACTCACAACACCCGGTCTGGGAATCGAAACCGCGATCCTACGACCACGAGTCCGGTGCCCTAACCATTGAGCCATTGCGCCTCACACACACACACACACATACACACACACACACGCACACACACACACGCACACGCACACGCACACACACACACGCACACACACACGCACATGACTGTGTGTATATATACATGCATGCATCTGTTTATGTTTGCTTATATGTATAATGACATGCATACTCGCACACACAGCCACACATGTACATACACATACATCCATACATATAGCATATAGCATATAGCTGATGCTATTCAGCTAGAGATGGTCTGGGCCACTTTTTGGCCGAAACACATCGAGTTATATACATATGTGTATGTGTGTGTACCTGCGTGTGGAAGAAAGCGGCTAGTTGATCGCCTTCAATGCCTAGGTTCTGCCCCAAGAATTTTCCGTCGCTAATCCTGCTACTAATCCTCTATAGAACGCTAAAACGAACTTTCCAACAATCGCAGTACCCGACTGAATGAAAGCTTTGAGCACTTCAAAACAATCCACTTTCCAAACCCTTTCGCTCGGTCTCTGCTTGACCCAGGACTGCAGCTCTGTTAAGGAGACCAGCTGTAGAAACACTTGTCTGGTGAACGGCGACCACACCTGTTCAGCATCAGAAAGCGCTTGTGCATCATCAGCCACGGCATGCCCAATCCACCACGCAGCGTGTGTTGACAGCAGATGAACTGCTTGACCATCTGAATACATCCATTCCACACAAAAAACAAAAAACAAGTGTATACACTCCAAAGCAGTCAGATGGACACCAGGATAACACACGGCGGTCAGGAGGCAGTAGGTGACGGACCCGATGTACGCGTTCGTCACCACTGGATTGCTTCCTCTCGACCTATTTCTGGGAGAGAATAGTCACCTTACTTGTTACCTCCTCTCAGTCTTTGTCCACCTGAAGGTCCGAACGGAAGCAGACCAGAGCAGTTTAACCGGTCCGTTCGTCTAGCGACGAACGACGCAGATGACTGCATAAACTTGTTTCCCCAGGTGCTGATAAGAATTGTACCAGAGGCAGTGTAAACGATTGAATCAATTTTAGTATATTAACTTTATTCGTTTGTTGCGTTTGTTACTGTTATGTCTCAAGCTACTGCTATCTCGTACCTTCGGATGATCTCTACGTGACTGCTACTCAACAGCTACTCAACAGTCAGTCTACTGTCAGTCCACCGTCAGTCCACTTCCACCACGGTCAGACTACCTCTATTTATATGTCTTGGTCGAGCCTACTTCTTCGCTTGGGGGGCGTCGACACAACAGTTACTCAGTTCGAGGTCAATCCTGATCGTGTAGACCTACGATCAAAACATTGTAGCCAAAATCATTCCGTCTTTTAGTCCATGAGGTAAATATTATTGAATGTGTCCTTCTTTTTTTAAAGAGAGTGAAGCGTATTTTGACGGAAGTTTGCCTGCTGTTTCTAGCAGGTTGAGTAACCAAACAGAAGTAATCCTACTGTGTGAAAGATAGTCAATGTGTAGAAACGTCAGTTTGTTAGTCAAAAGTATCAAAATATGCGTTAACGTAATTAGCTAACTTGTAATAGAAATTAGAATTAACAAACAAGACGTTAAATTATGTAATGTATTTTTAGTTCGAGTCCATATTACATGTATAAACAGCTGTACCAACTTAACTAATAGAAACATTAATTTTATTTATTTGTATAAAAGTAAAAGCAAGTTGGCATGCCGTTATGAATGAAACATTCCGACCTATCTTCTCTATTCTGAAAAAAACTAACCTTTGTCTCTCCGACGAAGGACATGTGTCCAAAACGTCTTCACAACGGTGTATCAACTTCAGTAATTTTACTTTTAAATCAATATACGTATAACTTTTTACCGACAAAGACCACTCAGAATCTTTGGATTCTGCACTTTAAATCTATTTATTTTCTTTGTCTCCCTTGAATACTGTTTGAAACGGAGAAAGGATATAGTTAATTTTACTTATACGTATTAACTACAGCTTCAATATACAAAGGTTGTTATAGTAGTCTATATCGATAGAAATAGAACACATATTTCTCCCAATCTAGGCCTTATCCTTTTAAGGAAAAAGTACTAAAAAATCCACGAAGGAAATACCGGATAATGTAATCTATAAAAGAAAAAAAAAAAGGAATTTGAGAGTAAGAACTGGAACATCATTTGGTCATAAGTAACCATGCGACAGGATGTTAAAAAAATGGAATAACAAAATAAAAACGGTAAAAAATAAAAATAAGCAATACAAAAAATTCCATTATTATAACTGAAAACTCTTTGATCGTTGATCAGCGCTATGAGAGCTGAGCGGAGGCTAAAGAGCAACAATAAAAACTACACACACTCATGTATGTATGTATATATATATATATATATATATATATATATATATATATATATATATATATATATATATATATATATATATATATATATATATATATATATATAGGGACGAAGAGAGATAAATATCGGATATTCATTCCACTGGACTTTGAAGTGTGGCGTATGAAACTTAGATCAGTTTGGTATTGTTGTTATCGTCAAATCCATCAGTCTACTTCACTTAAATGTTAAGTTGTAGAGCGAGAATGATGAAGTGTGTTTGTATCCTTGGGGAAATAAATTCCTATATAGTTTATCAATCTATAAATACTGACACCCTAAAACATGCGCTGCACCAGATATCACGGAGATACATTTATTATTGCAACTGTTTAATAGATTTGACTTGTTAGCTTACTTACTTTCCCTCCCTATCTCTGTACACGCACGCACGTACGCACAGGCACAATATATGTACATGTATGCATATGAATGTACGTGTGTCTATATATATATATATATATATTTATATACTTACATAAACATACACACATATCTTAATACAAAACGCTACACTGAATTTTGGATAAATATAGATGTAAGCTAAGCTTTATGCTCTGTGTTATATTTTCAGTCTCGTTGTTATAAGTAGATGCATGGGTTAAAATACATCTTTTCTTCTCGTTGATCAGGAAAATAGACTTTATTTTAACTAGTTTTAGTGGGTTTTTTACTGCCTCATCATAGGTCGGTTACTTGTTTTTCTGATCACGGAGATACAAACGTGGCTTAACCTATGATGAAGCACCATAGATATACACTGATACACTTCAGACCGATTTTCTTTTTCTTGCATACAAGATGCCTTCATGTCCATATCGAGGTTTCATATATATTGTATTCAAATTTTGGCACAAGACCAGCAAGTTCGTGGATGGGGTTAAGTTGATTATATTGACTCAATTGTTACTTATTTTATCGATCTCGAAAGAATGAAAGGCAAAGTCAACTTTGGCAGAACTGGAACTCAGAACATAAAGACGGACGAAATGCCGCTAAGAATTTTGCCCGGTGCGGTAACGATTCTGCCAGCTCACCGTCTTAGGCTTTATATATGTTAAAAGAATTAGTTTAAGTGTTACTTTAAAATATTACTCTAAAACATTACTTAAACAATGCAATTTCACGAAGAAAGCTATTACAGTGATTTCATTCGTATGAAGTTTAAGGCGTTTAGAATATATCCGCAGAAACTAGATGTGAAATCGAAAACGCGAGTGTGAAGCAACCCATTTTTGGAACGTGCCGCTCACAAGTTCTTTTCTTTTTAAAAGAAAAAAAACAAATGAACATAATGATAAACGTTTTCTTCAGTGAGTATTTCAAAAGAAAAACTATCATTGAATTCGCGGAGTGAGTTCGATTCCCACACAGCTTCTTACGACACAGCCACACACATACACATACGCACATATGAATAATATGTGTGTGTATATACCCAGTTTACTAGACTGCATCGTTTCTAATATTCAAATCGTACTTATTTTACCGACCCCCGAATGGAAAAAAGGCAAAATTGACCTCGGCAGAATTTGAATTTTGAACGGACGAAATGCTGCAAAGCATTTTACCCGGCATGCTAACGATTCTGCCAGCTCGCCGCCTTATATATGCTTATCGTATTGACCTATTGAAATAGTTTCACTACTGTTTATTCTTTCAACAAGGCTCTTCACATTATGTCTTGGACAACCATCAAAAACATGGTTGTATTATTGTAGGTCCAGAAACGATTCCAAAAGATCTATTTAGCAAAAGGCTCGTCTATTATTTTTCATGATAAAATACTCTGTATTCTTTTATATCTTAATAAAAATAAACAAGGAAATTACTTTTAGGATTAGAATTTATATATCCACATATACTATTCTCAGGCAGTTACTCAGACACAACTCTCTCTCTGTTCGGTGTTCGGCTGCTTGTATATATGTGTGCGTTACGTAAACAAGCATTCATACATATATATATATATATATATATATATATATATATATATATATATATATATATATATATATACATATATGTGTGTGTGTATACATATTTATGTACATACATGTATATATATATGTATATATATATATATATATATATATATATATATATATATATATATATATATATATATACATATCTACATATATATATACATATACGTATATATATATATATACATGTATGTACATATATATGTATACACACACACACACACATATATATATATATATATATATATATATACATACATATATATATGTGTATATATATATCTATATATACACACATACATATATATACATATACACGCACGTGTGTGTAAATGTGCGTGTTCTTATGTATGTATATTTATGAATGCGTATGACACACACACACACACACACACACACACACACACACACACACACATACACACACAAGCATATACATTATGTATGTGCGCGTGTTAATAGATATTCAGTAGATTTGGAAAAAAATTTAAGATACATACCGTGTATTATAATTGCTGTTGTCGATTTTTTTGCTTAGCTGAAGATTAGCCATTATCAATTAAGCCGGCTTTGATGGTAAGTGAAAATCCTGCCTATTTTTTTTACATCAACGTCTACCTTGTCTAATATGTCCTTCTTTTGTTAAGAACGTAGGATCTATGAGTGTAGGACAAACCCCCTCCTGGGACAAAACACCCTAGAAAAAATAAACCTTAGGAGAAAACTCTTCTGAGGACGAAACTCCCCTAGGTAAAAAAAAAAAAAAAAGCAATTTTTATTCTTATTATTTGTAGTTTATGAACACTTCTCTCGGATATAAAATATTACATTAATTACATGATAACCCCTAATCCCCAAAATGAGCACAATAAAAAGAACATCATACCATATCTTTGAAAAATTAAATCAAACACAATAGTGAAAACCTCAATGTTGAGGTTCATTTAAAGTTTATTTTACTACGACATGATGTTGTGCCCTACACCATTCAGAAATTCCTCCATGATCTTCTTATCATTCACATTGTCCAAAGAGTAGGGTTTTGTCCGGAAGGTGGGGGTTGTCCGGACCCCAGGATCTATCATCTGTGTATGATTCAGCCGTTAGAGAAATACAGAGTGCTCAGGTGCTGGTATTCGATCCTGCCATTATGTGTCCGGGCAAGATACTATGTGAATGACCGAGTGTGTCTAATTATGTATTTGTACGCACGCGCGCGTAAGAAAGAGAGAGAGGGGTGAGAGAGAGAAAGAGAGAGAGAGAGAGAGAGGGCGAGAAAAAGAGAGAAAGTATGTGTGTGTATAAATTTGCAAATAATTCGATTAATTACGTTCGTTAGTTAATTATCCGGATACAGCAATTGCAACTTCTACACGTGCACTTACAACCGGAAGGAAATCGAGACAGAAAGATGATTTTTAAATAGTTTTACGATATTCATGATGAAGTCAACATGTGTTCCAAATATGCTCACTTCTTGGAAAGTTGTAAATTTATTTAATGTTACCATGGAAGCCCTCATAGAGAAGACAAGCGTTAGCTTCTACACTGCTGGCCAATTCTAGAATTATGCAAGTTCTTCCCACAGTCAAAGTAATTATTTCTCTATTGCCCACATGGAGCTAAACATAGAGGGGACAAACACAGGGATTAAGTCGATTACATCGACCCCAGTACGCAACTGATACTTATTTAATCGACCCCGAGAGAATGAAAGGCAAAATCGACCTCGGTGGAATTTGAACTTAGCACGTAGCGGTAGACAAAATACTGCAAAGCATTTCGCCCGGCGTGCTAACGATTCTGCCAGCTCGCCGCCTTACAATCAGAATAATAGCTTATAACTATATTTAGAGGAAACAAACTTGGATAAAATTTCATTTCTCCGTCTAATTTGCATATCTTTGCATGTACTTGACATTTACGGAATCAATTGAATACACAGTACATAGTCTTTCACTGATTGTTCAATAAATATCACTCAAGTACTGGAATCCATCTAATCATCTGAGCCCACCGTTCAAAGTTGCTGTCGTTTGCCGAAAGTATTATTATTATCCTTTCGAGATCGATAAAATGAATACCACTTGAGCACCAGGGTCGATGTGCCTTGTGCCTTTAATAGAAAGGATTATTATTATTATTATTATTA
>NC_142928.1:173005380-173037880 GCF_046866305.1 Octopus bimaculoides | reverse complement strand
ATATATATATATATATATATATATATATATATATATATATATATATATATATATATATATATATATATATATATATATATATATATATATATATATATATATATGCATATGAAGGTGCATTGCCTAGTGGTTAGGGTGTTGCGCACACAATCGTGAGATCGTGGTTTCAATTCCTAGACCGGGTCCAGAGACAGTCTTTGGCAATACGGCCAAATGCAAACCATAATTTCTAACATAGGAATAAGGCCTGAAATTTGAGACAGAGGATTAGTCGGTCAATTATATCGAATTCAGTACTTAACTACTAATTTATTTTATTATCTACATAGGGATGAACAACAAAGCTAAACTCGATGAGATTTGAGCTCAGTGTTGAGGGCCGGAATAAACACTGCAAGTCATTTTGTCCGACGTTCTAACAAATCTGTCAATCCACCACTAATAGGAGATATTTGAAATTTATTGTTGTTGGGAGGTAATCAAGTATAAACTGAATTCCCACTAATTGAACTTATAAATTTATTAATCATGTAAGAAATTACACACTACCAATATGTAATTGTATTCTGTCAGTTTCATTTTTTCTTTCTGCCCTGAAAGTATTTCAGAATCCAAACCTCACCCTGTTGTACCACAAGAGGGCGAGGTGATAAGAAAAAGGTTACAGACGTTGTTCCACTTACTCAGACTAAACTATACAGTACTATACTACACATCCACACACACACACACACACACACACACATATGTATGTATGTATGTATGTATGTATGTATGTATGTATGTATGTATGTATGTATACACACACATATATTATACATATATATTCATATATATGTATGTATATATGCCCATGTATATACACATACAAATATCTATCTATCTATCTATCTATCTATCTATCTATCTATCTATCTATCTATCTGCCTACCTATATATATATATATATATATGGGGGGTGGGTGTATATATGAATGCACACATATGTATATTTATGTATATGTATGGGTATGTACATGCACACACACACAAACACACACACATATGCACACACAAAAACAGACGTATATACACATACATATAGACATATCTACAAGCACACACACATTCAGATGCACTCAAGTTTGCTTAAAAATATATATGCTTATATATATATATATATATATATATATATATATATATATATATATATATATGTGTGTGTGTGTGTATGTGTATGTCTGTGGGTGGGTGCGCGTGCGTCTGTATGAGTGTGTGTGTGTGGGGGTGCGTGTATCAGTGTAATTATCATTTATTGTTGCGCAGAAATATGAACGGTTCCTGGCCTGTATCGTTGGTTAGGAAACCAAGAATAATTGCATGGGACAACATGGATAATTGTAGCAGCTGAATAGGCTAAAGTAATTAGGAAGAGACCAACCAACACCAGCCATATCACTAACGTCGCTATAAACACAACCGCCACCACCACCACCACCAATACCACCAATAACCCCCCTACACACACACACACACACACCGCCACCGCCGCCACCGCCCTCAGATCAATCAACGTTTCTACTAACATCACCCTAAACATGTAAACCCCTTCCCAATCCTAGCATCTGCTCTACCTATAAATGAAATATGTCAACCCGGTAAACTGCTGTTTTAGTGTACGGTTACCGACGTTCTAATGACTCATGCTTCTTTGTGTACAATGTACACAGAGTAACAAATGTCAAAATACGTTTACAGAAGCAAAACACACACAGACACACATTCACATATTCCCCTCCGCCGCATACACACACATACGTTCACATATACAAATACGCACATAGAAATACACTCATTCTTACAGGCGCATATATACACGCCCAGATGCATAGGGCATTTGGGCTGTTTCAATACTCTTGTAAGAATCGGGAAAATATCCATTTTCCCATATACTGTTTCGTATCACACATAACAAATTTGATACGATAAAACTTTCCAGAGTGAGAAGATAAAATGACTGGCGATGTTTTAATAGCAAATTTTTACATTCTGTGTTCAATTCTATCACAAATCTCAACTGTGCTTTTCATTCTTCCAAGGGTAGTCAGTACAACAGCCGTGAACTGACAGAATAAGTATTATGATTACAGCGTCAGTCAACATTCTTTCAGCATTTCTTCTGGTTCTTTACTTTTTGAGTTCAAATCTCGCTGAGGTCAGCTTCGGGGTTTATAAAGAATCATGGGAGGGGCATGGACTGGCGGAAACTTTAGAATGTTGGGTAAAATTCTTTGCAGTCTTTGTTCCGGCTCTTTGCGTTCTGAGTTTAAATCCTGCTGGAATCTCAGATTTGGAATCTCAGATTTGCATTCCGTCCTTCAAATGTTGATAGACTATTATACTAACCCAATTAGGTGGATTCGTAGAACTATTAGAGAGTTGGATAACATTACTTTCAGTAATTACTCTGGTTCTTCCCGTTTTAAGTTCAAATTCGGCTGAGACCAGCTTTGCCTTTCATTCTTCAGGGGCGGATAAAATAAAATATTAGTCCAGAGCCATATTAGTGGAATCCTTAGAACGTTGGACAAAAACACCTTGCGGGGATTTTTCTGATTCTGTGCGTTCTGAGTTCAAATCCCCTTGAGCTCAATTTTGTCCAAGAACCGATAAAATAAAGAAGCCAAAAGCGTCAGACCGGTGGAATCATTAGGATGGTAGACAAAATGTTTCATGGTGTTTCTTTCATCCCACTTTTTTCTTTTTCTCTTTTGTTTTTGTATTTTAAAAACAGATTCAGCTTAGATCAGTGCTCCACAACCTTTTTTCACTTGTGGTACACTTATATTCTTTTCAAAATTCGGCGGCACACCTGGACTAAAAATATAACTAAAAGTATAGGGGAAAAAATATATTCAGGCTACACTGCAGTACACCTCACATCGCCTCCATACCGGTTGCAGAGCACTGGTCTAGATCAACCTAGTCTTTCAGCCTTCATTTAAAACAAACCCAGTGTTATATGTGGATTACACTGCTCCGGCAGAAAAAATCTGTGTCAACCTAATTCTCCATACCCTCGTGATTCTTCTCTCGCCTCTCTCCTTTACAGACGCTGAATACAACCATGTCCCTATTATCTTTATTCGTCAATATTATATTCCCTTGTCTTTAATTCTTTCATTCTTTTACTTGTTTCACCGATTGGACTAAAGCAGCCATGACGAGGAAACGAACTTAAAGAGATTTTTAGTCGATCAAATCGACCCCAGTATTGACTTTAAGTTCAATATTTGTTCTATTAGTCTGTTTGGTAATACGCTGAATTAGTGGAGGTGCAGAGGTGCAATGGCCCAGTGGTTAGGGCAGCGGACTCGCGGTCATAGGATCGCGGTTTCGATTCCCAGACCGGGCGTTGTGAGTGTTTATTGAGCGAAAACATCTAAAGCTCCACGAGGCTCTGGCAGGGGATGGTGACGAACCCTGCTGTACTCTTCCACCACAACTTTCTCTCACTCTTACTTCCTGTTTCTGTTGTGTCTGTAATTCAAAAGGTCAGCCTTGTCACACTGTGTCACGCTGACTATCCCCGAGAACTACGTTAAGGGTACACGTGTCTGTGGAGTGCTCAGCCACTTGCACGTTAATTTCACGAGCAGGCTGTTCCGTTGATCAGATCAACTGGAACCCTCGACGTAAGCGACGGAGTGCCACAAAATACGCTGAATTACGGGGACATAAATAAATTTATATCGGTTGATTAGCGGTAAGAGACAAACACAACCATGCCACCACACAAATGCAAACACGTTAATTATACACGCACACACACGTATATGGTTATGTATGTATGGGTCTGTGTGTGTGAGGGCTTCTGCACAATTTCCGTCTAGCGAATTCATTCATAGGACTGCAGAGTGTGGCTGAACCCGAAACTATGAGATTGCAAAACCGACTTCTCGACCACAGAACGATGCTAGAAACTTATTGATATTATTTGTACTCGATCTATCGCAATTTATTCCTTTACTATTTGATATTTTAAACTTCACAACCAATTTCTTTTTCTCCACTCCATTTCCCACAAAATCGAAAAGCAAGTTAGTAGAAAAACTTCGAAATCAGTGTCATACTTCTCGGCACAAATAATTATAAATACATCTATCTATCTATCTATCTATCTACCTACCTATCTATCTATCTATCTTCATTGTTGCAATCATTCTGCGAAAGACAAGTTGTTATTTGGTGTAATTGTGCTTATGCATAAAGAAATTGGTATGTCTGATGTTTCGGGCGTAGGTCCTTCATCTCTCAGAACAAGAGAACAGGAAAGAAAAAGAATGGAAAGATAAAAGTGGAATAGTAAAAAATATAAAGAATTATTTCACATTTAGTGTCACTTCAGTCGATTTTGAAATGAACCATATATATATATATATATATATATATATATATATATGTATACACACACACACACACACACACACACACACACACACACACACACACACACATAATATATATATATATATATATATATACACACGTGTGTGTGTATATGTGTATTTGTGTACAGGTGCGTGCATGCGCATCTCTGATGAAAGTAAGCGTAACATTTTTTAATATTGTTGTCTCATATTATTAAATAAATTTTTGTTGGAATATGATTCATTTATTATTCACATATCGTAAATCAAATCAATTTGTTTATTTAGAGCTCAATCGATAAATCTGTTATGATAATCACGTAGTGTATTTATTTGTTCTTTTAATCAAGCTGTCAATAATTCTGGTTCTAATTTTAATAATTCTTTCCTGAGCTGTCGTAAAAAAAAAAGAAATAATAATAACTGGCTGTGTGGTAAGAAGCTTGCTTCCCAACCACATGGTTCCGGGTTTAGTCCCACTACGTGGCACCTTGGGATAGTGTCTCCTACTACAGCCTTGGGCCGACCAAAGCATTGTGAGTGGATTTGGTAGACAGAAACTGAATATATAGGTGCGGAGAGCTGGCAGAAACGTTCGCACGCCGGGCGAAATGCTTAGCGGTATTTCGTCGGCCGCTACGTTCTGAGTTCAAATTCCGCCGAGGTCGACTTTACCTTTCATCCTTTCGGGGTCGATAAATTAAGTACCAGTTACGCACTGGATCGATATAATCGACTTAATCCGTTTGTCTATCCTTGTTTGTCCCCTCTGTGTGTAGCTCCTTGTGGGCAGTAAAGAAATAAGAAACTGAATATATGTGTATCTATCTATCTATCCACCTATCTACCTATCTACCTATCTATCTATATATATATATATATATATATATATATATATATATGTGTGTGTGTGAGTGTATGTATGTATGTATGTTTGCCTTCCGTCACTGCCGGACAACTGGTGTTGGTATATTTTCGTCCCCGTAACTTAGCGATTCGGCGAAAGAGTCTGATAGAATAAGTACTGGGGTCAATTCATTCGTCTAAAAGTCCTCAAGGCGGCACCCCAGCATGGCGGCAGTCTAATGACCGAAATAGGTAAAGGGTAAAAGATAAAAATTTACGGAAATCAACAGCTTCACCATTTGAATTGAGTTCGAGCGATTCCAGTTCAGTTTTGTCTTTATCGTGATTTACATATTTTAACCAGAGTTCACACCAAAAGAAGGTTTCAATTTCATATTAGAAAAACCATTTTTCCCTTAATGACTTAGTCAGAGAAGAGAGGGTTGTAGCGATAACCTTTTTACAGCCCCCTTGAGGCTGGTAGCCGGAAATAAAAAAAAGATCATGACTCATTGGTTACTGGAATAAGAAGCAGTGCATGGAAACGGTCCGAATATTTTCATCAGAGCGGACTCCGCTAAAGACACCCGAGGGTATAAAAATTTAGATCATTCTCATTTACGGTCTTGATGAGGATAAAGATGGCGTCAATGACTATTATATTACTGTTGGTCATGTTCTGTCATAAGTAAGTCTTAATTAAAAGAATCAATAATCAAATACATGCCATCTTGTCAACATAGCCATCTCGTCGACATGAGCCATCTCGTCAACTTTAAATATCATTTTAGGCAGAATAAAGTAAAACTTCATCAAGTTGATATATTGCCAGTATGAGGTCATAAACTTTTTCTATAAAAGGAAGCGAGATAGTCTGTTAAACTTATTTGTCATATTCTTTTGTGACACTTCCTCAATAAATTATGTGACCCTATGTCTGGCGCGAATTCCTCAGCTTAATTATATCGCTATTACTATCACAACTACTTTGATCGCTATCACTTTCACTTTCACTATTACTATTACCGTTGTCATTACCATTGCTTCTGTCACTATCACAATCTACATAATTTTCGCTTGCCATGGAACAAACATCTTGGAGATTTAGCAATTGTGCGTGTTGGTTGATGATAAAAGTTTACACGAAGTATATTTGAATTATTTGAATACTTTTTCAAAATTCCCAAAGAAAATCTAATTTTGATGATCTATTTTAAGAATGATAGTTAATAGAATGTCTAATCTTGATGGTTTATTTTACGTATATAAGTGGTGAGCTAGCAGAATCGTTAGAACATAGGATAAAATGCTTTGGAGTATTTTTTCCACTTTTATATGTTCTAAGTTCAAATTCTGCTAAAGTCAACTTTGCCTTTTATCCAACTAGATATTGGTTTCAGATTTTGTTTCCATGCCAGAAATTTCGGAGGGGTGGGGCAGTCAGTTGACTACATCGACTTTACTACTCAGTTGGTACTTATTTTATTGAGATAAAAGGCAAAGTCGACCTTAGCAGCATTTGAATCCAGATCGTAAAGAGGGACGAAATATCGCTAAGCATTTTGCTCGGCGTTCTAACGATTCTGTCAGCTCGTCGCCTTTATCTCCAAAACTGAATTTTGGTTTCAAATTTTGGTACAAGGCCAGCAATTTCCGGGAAGGGGTAAGTCGATTGCATCGGCCCCAATTCTAAACTGGTATTTATTTCATCGACTCCGAAAGGATGAAAAACAAAGTCGACCTCGGAGATTTTGAGCTCAGAACGAATAGACGGACGAACTCCAAACTAGATATTAAAAAAAATCATTTGCACACTCTTTCCTTTTTAGATGACTATGATGGACATTTTGAATGAGTAAAAGTTTTGATCCATCAAGAAAACAATGAAGTATATGTGGTATTCACTTTTGATTTTAAACAGATACTTAATTTATGACTAAGGTAGTATTTAATTGTATGGATTATAATTTCTATGAATTATTTCAGTGCAAATCGGCAACGGAAGTCTAATATTTGTCTAATTTAGATGGATTATTATATAAATTGTAATCTATAGTGTACCCTCTTTAAATGATATATTTTTCGTATAATAATGTATGGGCTTTCTAATTTTCATGATTTAATTTATAGAAGTAATTAACTGACGAATTTTGATGGTCTGTATTATGAATGCTAGTTAATGGAATGTATAATTTTGATGGTCTACTGTTTGTATAAAAATTAAGAGAATGTTTCATTTTGATAATCTATTATAAGAACAGTTGTGAATGGAATATCTAGTTTTAATAGTCTACTTTAAGAAAGGCAGTAAATGGAATCTTTTATTTTTCACTTCTTACTTATTTTAGCCATTAGACAACGGCCATGCTGGGGCAATTAATCGTACATATTGACTCCAGTACTTAATTTTTTTTTAATGACTGGTACTTATTACATCGGTCACTGCTGCTGAACCGCTGGTTTATCGGGACATTAAAAAACAACATCGGTTGTCAAGGGAGGCCAAGTACAGACACAAAGATTCATACACACACACACACACACACACACACACACACACACACACAGCAGGCTTCCACATAGTTTCTGTCTACCAAATTCAATTCACTCACGAGGTATTGGTCGGCCCGGAGTTATTAAAGATACACGCGCAAGGTGCTCTGCTGTGGAACTGAACACGAAACCACGCGTTGAGAAGTGAGTTTCTTAATCACATATCCATGCTTGCGCTCATGTGTTGTGTGTGTGTGTGTGTGTGTGTGTGTGTGTGAGGTCCGGATTCTAATTTTGATGGTCTTTTCTATGTTTAGTATTTAAGATAATATCTAATCGTGATCATCTATTTTTTCAATAGGTGTTAATGGAGTGTTTAATTTTGATAGTTATTTTCTCGTGCAGTATTCAAGGAAATGCCAGATTTTGGTGTATTTTATAAACGGCAGCCAAAGGAATATCTAATTTAAATGGTTATATTTTCTGAATAATAATCAACGAAATGCTGAATATATATACGGATTAATGGGATGTCCAAATTTTCTCTCTTGATGATTTCAAAGCTATTACCCTCACCTGAGACATTTTACTGAATATTATGGAAGCGTTCTCCCATTTTTGGAAGATGACAAGTATATATTTCCTATAGTCGGTGAGATGAAACATGAAACGTAAAGTAAAGAGAGAAACCTGAAACCACCTAATTAAAAGAATAACGCCGTTTAATAACTTGAACGTAATGGAAGGATTTCGCGCAAATTTGAATTAAATTAACAGACATAAATGAATGAAAAAACAAATAGAAACAAAATATGATTTTTGTATCAGATTTTTAAAATGTTTGCTGCAATTGAATTATTTCAAGATGTCAGTTATTTCTACAGCGCTTTGTTTTTGTATCTTTAAAAAAAATGGATCACCTTCAAAATTCTCGATTCAAAATTAATCATTGCGTTTACACCCACATGCACAGTATATACTATTTCCACACACATACATTCATTTACCTTTTACTTTTTACTTGTTTCAATCATTGGACTACGGCCATGCTAAGGCACTGCTTTGAAAGGTTTCGTCGAAGAAATCAACCTCAGTTCTTACTTTTAAACTTAGCACTTAGTTTATCGCTAAGGTACAAAAGCATAAATAAGACAACATTGGCCGTCAAGCGATGGTAAGAGACAAACACAGACACAAAGATTTATACATGCACATATGCGCATACACCACACTTGCACACATACAGACACACACGCATGCATATATACATATGACAGGCTTCTTTCTGTGTACCTTAACAAAATTTTGGTAGACCAGGGTCTATAGTAGAAGACACTTGCCTAAAGTACTGCACAGTGGGATTGAACCCAAGACTATATGATCGAGAAAGTGACTTCAAAGTAGTAGCTTTTTCAGATTATTGACCATTGACTGAATTTGGCTAAGAGGCTGGTGGCATAACCAATTTTTGGTCCTCGTGCATCCAGTACCATGTATTTTTTAAAAAAAATACATAGTACTAGATGTGTTCGGTTTTGAACTAATCAAAGATACAAAATGAAATGAAAGCCTTCAAAATGCACATTGATTTCAAATTTTGGCACAAGGCCAGCAATTTCGGGGAGGGTGTAACTCGATTACATAGACCCCCACTGTTCAGCTGGTACTTATTTTATCGACCCCGATAAGGATGAAAAGCAAAGTCGACCTCGGCAGAATTTGAACTCAGAACATAAAGACAGACGAAACACCGCAAAGCATTCTAACAATTCTGCAAGTTCTCTGGCTTAGCTTCAAAATACATATTATACTTCTATTTTCCGCATGCGCTCACATATAATAATCATGCATTCCTATTAACACATGCATGGTGCCAGGCTGCACGTGTACGACCTGCTTCCAATACCCACAGCGATACTTCAGATTGCTACAAATTTAGTTAAGTTTCCTTTAGGATTGAAACATCGAAACGGGAAAGTGAGAGAGAGAGAGAGAGAGAGAGAGAGAGAAAGAGAGAGAGAGAGAGAGAAAGAGAGAGAGAGAGAGAGAAAGAGAGAAGGAAGGAGGGAATTTTAATTTCATTCCTATGGGATAGGGGATGAGGAATAAAAACAAGACTAAATAATGAAGAGAAAACATCCCGGAAGCAAAGGAAGCTAGTGATGGACTGCTTCAGCAATAATTAGTCCATGCGAGAATATAGAGAAGTGTTTGATAAATTCATTTGGTAGGAGGAATGAAGGATCTAATATTTCGAGTTTCGTCTGTGCATGAGGAAGACACAGAAAGAGAGAATGGGAGGGAAGGTGAGAGGAGTACTCTGGTCGGTCTTTTGGGCAGAGATAGATAAAAGAAAGATAAATACCGTCGAAACCACCTTATCGAGCATTCTACTGCTTCTCCAGTAAAGAGACAAACAAAAAATGCTTATAAAACTGGTTCCAAATTTTGGCACAAAACCAGCAATTTATGGTGGTGGGGAGATTAAGTCAATTACATTGACCCCAGTGCTCAGCTGGTACTTATTTTATTTCTTTATTGCCCACAAGGGGCTAAACATGGAGGAGACAAACAAGGACAGACAAAGGGATTAAGTCAATTACATTGACCCCAGTGCTCAGCTGGTACTTATTTTATTTCTTTATTGCCCACAAGGGGCTAAACATAGAGGAGACAAACAAGGACAGACAAAGGGATTAAGTCAATTACATTGACCCCAGTGCTCAGTTGGTACTTATTTTATTTCTTTATTGCCCACAAGGGGCTAAACATAAAGGAGACAAACAAGGACAGACAAAGGGATTAAGTCAATTACATTGACCCCAGTGCTCAGCTGGTACTTATTTTATTTCTTTATTGCCCACAAGGGGCTAAACATGGAGGAGACAAACAAGGACAGACAAAGGGATTAAGTCAATTACATTGACCCCAGTGCTCAGCTGGTACTTATTTTATTTCTTTATTGCCCACAAGGGGCTAAACATGGAGGAGACAAACAAGGACAGACAAAGGGATTAAGTCAATTACATTGACCCCAGTGCTCAGCTGGTACTTATTTTATTTCTTTATTGCCCACAAGGGGCTAAACATGGAGGAGACAAACAAGGACAGACAAAGGGATTAAGTCAATTACATTGACCCCAGTGCTCAGCTGGTACTTATTTTATTTCTTTATTACCCACAAGGGGCTAAACATGGAGGAGACAAACAAGGACAGACAAAGGGATTAAGTCAATTACATTGACCCCAGTGCTCAGCTGGTACTTATTTTATTTCTTTATTGCCCACAAGGGGCTAAACATGGAGGAGACAAACAAGGACAGACAAAGGGATTAAGTCAATTACATTGACCCCAGTGCTCAGCTGGTACTTATTTTATTTCTTTATTACCCACAAGGGGCTAAACATGGAGGAGACAAACAAGGACAGACAAAGGGATTAAGTCAATTACATTGACCCCAGTGCTCAGCTGGTACTTATTTTATTTCTTTATTGCCCACAAGGGGCTAAACATAGAGGAGACAAACAAGGACAGACAAAGGGATTAAGTCAATTACATTGACCCCAGTGCTCAGTTGGTACTTATTTTATTTCTTTATTGCCCACAAGGGGCTAAACATGGAGGAGACAAACAAGGACAGACAAAGGGATTAAGTCAATTACATTGACCCCAGTGCTCAGCTGGTACTTATTTTATTTCTTTATTGCCCACAAGGGGCTAAACATAGAGGAGACAAACAAGGACAGACAAAGGGATTAAGTCAATTACATTGACCCCAGTGCTCAGTTGGTACTTATTTTATTTCTTTATTGCCCACAAGGGGCTAAACATGGAGGAGACAAACAAGGACAGACAAAGGGATTAAGTCAATTACATTGACCCCAGTGCTCAGTTGGTACTTATTTTATTTCTTTATTGCCCACAAGGGGCTAAACATAGAGGAGACAAACAAGGACAGACAAAGGGATTAAGTCAATTACATTGACCCCAGTGCTCAGTTGGTACTTATTTTATTTCTTTATTGCCCACAAGGGGCTAAACATGGAGGAGACAAACAAGGACAGACAAAGGGATTAAGTCAATTACATTGACCCCAGTGCTCAGCTGGTACTTATTTTATTTCTTTATTGCCCACAAGGGGCTAAACATGGAGGAGACAAACAAGGACAGACAAAGGGATTAAGTCAATTACATTGACCCCAGTGCTCAGCTGGTACTTATTTTATTTCTTTATTACCCACAAGGGGCTAAACATAGAGGAGACAAACAAGGACAGACAAAGGGATTAAGTCAATTACATTGACCCCAGTGCTCAGCTGGTACTTATTTTATTTCTTTATTGCCCACAAGGGGCTAAACATAGAGGAGACAAACAAGGACAGACAAAGGGATTAAGTCAATTACATTGACCCCAGTGCTCAGCCGGTACTTATTTTATTTCTTTATTGCCCACAAGGGGCTAAACATGGAGGAGACAAACAAGGACAGACAAAGGGATTAAGTCAATTACATTGACCCCAGTGCTCAGCTGGTACTTATTTTATTTCTTTATTACCCACAAGGGGCTAAACATGGAGGAGACAAACAAGGACAGACAAAGGGATTAAGTCAATTACATTGACCCCAGTGCTCAGCTGGTACTTATTTTATTTCTTTATTGCCCACAAGGGGCTAAACATAGAGGAGACAAACAAGGACAGACAAAGGGATTAAGTCAATTACATTGACCCCAGTGCTCAGTTGGTACTTATTTTATTTCTTTATTGCCCACAAGGGGCTAAACATAAAGGAGACAAACAAGGACAGACAAAGGGATTAAGTCAATTACATTGACCCCAGTGCTCAGCTGGTACTTATTTTATTTCTTTATTGCCCACAAGGGGCTAAACATGGAGGAGACAAACAAGGACAGACAAAGGGATTAAGTCAATTACATTGACCCCAGTGCTCAGCTGGTACTTATTTTATTTCTTTATTGCCCACAAGGGGCTAAACATAAAGGAGACAAACAAAGACAGATAAAGGGATTAAGTCGATTACATCGACCCCAGTGCGTAACTAGTACTTAATTTATCGACCCCGAAAGGTTGAAAGGCAAAGTCGACCTCGGCGGAATTTGAACTCAGAACGTAACGGCAGACGAAATACCGCTAAGCATTTTGCCCGGCGCGCTAACGTTTCTACCAGCTCGCTGCCTTTCAGCTGGTACTTATTTTATCGACCTCGAAAGAATGAAAGATCAAGCTGACTTTAGTGTAATTTGAACTCGGAGCGTAAAGACGGACGAAATGTCGATAAGCATTTTGCCCGGTGAGTTAACGATTCTGCCAGCTCACCCTTTTACAAAGTAGCATATAATATTGATTTCAAGTTTTCGCACAAGACCAGAAATTTCGGAGGAAGGGGTAAGTCGATTACAGCGACCTCAGAATTCAAATGGCACTTATTTTATCGACCTCGAAAGAATGAATTACAAAGTTGACCTCGATGGAATTTGAACTCAGAATGTAAAGATTGACGAAATGCCAATAAGCATTTTGCACGGCGTGCTAACGGCTCTACCAGTTCGCCATCTTGCAAAATAACTTATAATATAACTTATAATATTAAATTATATTACTTTACGTTCTGGGTTCAAATCTCACTGGCGGCAGTTACGTATTTTTATTTTTACGGAGGGGCTCGATATGCCCGGGTGGTTAAGAATTTAAGAACTTCGCTTTGCAAGCATGAGATACCGGGTTCGATCCCCACTGCATAGTATCTTACCATAATCACGTTTTGACCCATGATTTGTGTGTCAAATTGGGTTAACAGAAACTGTGTGAAGGCTCGTCAGATGGAAAGTACCTGCAATTCAATGTTCTACCGTTTATCATATTTTGTGTCTCGTATATTCTATTTGGTGGTTACATGTACCTCGGAATTACTCAGCCATTTGCATGCTAATTTAACGAGCAGGTATGTATTTCAGGTGAGAGAACGCCAGAAAATTCATCTTCACTACCGACGGTATATATATATATATATATATATATATATATATATACATATATATATATATATATATATATATATATATATATATATATATATATCTATATATATATATATATATATATATATATATATATATATATATAATACTGTTCCAATGTTAGAGTGTTACTTTTTCGGATATATGAACTACTGACTATATATATATATATATATACGAGGGTTATTCATTAAAGATTTCCTCTGACCCACTTCCGGTGATTGCAGGAAACAGAACTTGTACAGATATAATCATACATGGCTTTACATGTCACATTGTAAATTGCAGCTTTCCACTAGTATTCGTTTGTCAGTTACAGCTGCTGAAGTGGACTAAGGTGTTATAATGGAGGCAGTTGAATGCAGATCAATGATCAAGTTCTTATGCTTGAAAGGGCGTACACCAAAAGAGACTTTCGATGAGATGAAAGAAGTTTATGGTGACGATGTGGTCGGACATCTGTCGAACATCGGTGGAAACTGCTCCTATTTCTGGACGACCACCTTCCGCCATTGATGACGAGACCATCCATAAAATGGAAGCCGCCATTTTGGAGGACCGCGCACAACAATTCGGCAACTAGCCTAAGAAGTGAAGAGAAGTGTAGGGTCCGTGGAAAAAATCCTTCACGACCATTTGCATATGCGGAAGTTGTCTGCACGATGGATTCCTGGGATGCTCACACCTTTTCAGAAGCAGAAACATGTCAATTATTCCCAAGCTCTTTTGGCAATGTGCCAAGAAAACGAGGAGGACTTTTTCGGCAGGATGAAACATGGGTCCATCACTATGATCCTGAGACTAACCCTTTGCAGGCAAGGTGATGCTCATAATCTTTTGTGACCAGTGCGGAGTAGTGATGATGGATTTTTTGGCCAAGGGTACCAAAATTAACGGGACATATTATACTTCTCTGCTGCAGAAATTGCGGGACACCATCAAAACAGAGAGCCGTGGCATGCTGAACAAAGGAGTCTGCCTCCTCCAAGACGAGTCCCAGTTCACAATGCACATGTTGCTCAAATGAAAGAGCACTCCTGCGGCTATGAAATCCTTCCTCATCCTCCTTATTCTCCCGACCTCGCACCATCTGACTTTCACTCCTTTCCAATCACGAAGTCGTTTTTGAAAGGGAAGCACTTTTAGGATGATGGTGAACTTATTTTCCGAGGTAAAGTCTTGGTTCCAGACGCAACCTGCCAACTTCTACAGACGAGGTCTTTACAAATGCATAAAACGATGGGAGAAGTGTCACCATTGGTAGTGGCTATGTAGAGAAGGGCTAATAATTATGCCAAGTTATGTTTATCCCAGTCTTTGGGAAGTGGGTCAAGGAAAATATTTAATGAACACCCCTCGTATGTATGTATGTATGTATGTATGTATGTATGTATGTATGTATATCAGAGCTGGATTAACCATTAGGTAAAATAAGCACGTGCGTAGGGCATCAAGGGAACGGGAGGCACCATAGAAATGGTAAATGATTTACTGCACAAAAGAAATCACATTAAACTTGCTAAAATAATATTCGGGATGACGTAAGTAAGGTAGCAGATGTGTTATGTAAGATTAATTTCGAGGATCTGATCAAAGGCTTAGAAAATGTTGGAGAAAATTTTTCAAATATAGGCGCAAGCGTAGCTGTGTGGTAAGAACCTTGCTTCCCAACCACATAAGGTTCTGGGTTCAGTCCCACTGCGTGACACCTTGGCTTGGGTAAGTGTCTTCTACTGTAGCCTCGAGCCGACCAAAGCCTTGTGAGTGGATTTGGTAGACGGAGACTGAAAGAAGCCTGTCGTGTATATATGTATATATATATATATACATACATACATATATATATATATATATATATATATATATATATATATATATATATATATATATATATATATATATATATATATATATATATATATACATATATGTATGTACATATAAATATGTACATATAAATATGTACATATATGTATATATACGTATGTACATATATATATATGTATGTACATACATATATATGTGCGTATGTGTGTGTCTGTGTTTGTCCCACCCACGCCAACGCTTAACATCCAATGTTGGGTATGTTTACGTCCCCGTAAGCTAGCGGTACGGCAAAAGAGAACGATAGAATAAGCACCAGGCTTACAATGAATAAGTCCTGGGGTCTATTTCTTCGACTAAAGGCGGTGCTCCAGCATGGCCGCAGTCAAATGACTGAAACAAGTAAGAACAAAACAAAACGGGAGTATGGAAAGATAAGCATTATTTTCCATCTTACTGTTAGTTTTGTTACATTTTGAAAAATAAAAATATTATTTTATGGTTTATTGTGGTTAATATTTTCAATAACATTTATATAAGGGCACCAAAATCTTTTAAGGGCTTAGGGTCTCTAGGGATCTGAATACGATCCTGGTACATATACATACATATATACAATATATACAAACACACTCACGTACACACATACACACATATGCACACAAACACACACACACGTTATTTGTGCACGTTATTTGTGTGTGTGTGTGTGTGTGTGTGTGTGTGAGTGTACAAGCACAAGTGACAGACTACTGCACTGTTTCCGGCAACCGAATTCTACCCGAAAAGAGAAGGAGAGAAAGAGAAGAGAGGGAAAGGGGAAAAGAAAGACGAGGAGAAAGAAGAGAAATAGATTCATAAACAGCTGTATGATTGGTTAAAAGAAGGTACAGGAAAAAAGAAATCTAAAATTCACTTGATTAATACGGCTTTGTTTATATCACTCTTTGCCAAACCACCACTCACATGTGAGTGCATGTGTGCGTGCATACTTGCGTGTGTAGGGCCGTATGTGTGTGTGTGTGTGTGTGTGTGTATGTGCGTGTGCGTGTGTGTGTGTGTGTGTGTGTGTGGGCCTGTGTGCAAATAAGTGAATGTATGTATATAAACATATATTTGTAAATACATATGTGCGTAAATATATATACATATATATATATATATTGATATTTAGCAGAAGTAACAGAGTGACTCAAGGTCCGAGAGTTTCGTTCATTGTCACTTATCGCCAACGTACAAACCTCTCGGATCTTGAGTCACTCTGTTATTTCTGCTAAATATTAATAAAAACACATATATATACTCAAGTTTTGAGTTCTATTTCCTTGTTTGCAACAACATACCCATATATATATATATATATATATATATATATATATATATATATATATATATATATACGCCGCTAAAGTGATAGAGGGTGCTAAGTAGTACCAGCATTGCTAGAAATAAGAGTCAAAACAACTCAATAGCATTATCTTAATTACTTTATGCTGTTAAATTGCTAATAAGCCACCCATATTATCTGTGTACACACACACACACACACACACACACACACACACACATTCACTTTTGTATATTGGTTTTAACTTTCGACACAAAGCCAGCAATTTTGGGGAGTGAGTAAGTCGATTACATCGATCTCAGAGTTCAACTGGTACTTATATCGATCGCGAAAGGATGAAAGGCAAAGTCGACCCCGTCGGTATTTGAACTCAGAACACGAAGACAGACGAAATACTACTAAGTATTTTGCCCGTCGTTGCTAACGATTCTGCCAGCTCGCCGCCTTAAACACACTTTTGTATATCACAAAATACTTGCAAATACACGTAGATTTAGGACACAAATTGTACGTAAAAGCATTTAACACAAGCAAGGTTGCATTCAGACAAAACAGCACATGCTTGCACTCAATCTCACTCACACACCCATGCCTACACACCTCGGATACTAAGAGTACAATGGACACATACATATCTCTGTATATGCGTGATATGTGCGAATGTTTTGTGTCTCTTTCAATTAATCAATCAATCAATCAATCTATCTATCTATTTGTGAGTCTGTCTGTGTGTCCGTCTGTGTGCGTGTGCGTGTGCGTGCGTCTGTCTGTCAGCTTATCTATCTATCTATCTATCTATACATACATACATACATATACACACACACACACACACACACACACACACACACACACACGCACAGATATATGTATACACATACATGCATAGTGTGGTGTGGGTGGTATTTCTAGCAAGCCGAACGACTACATATAGCAATAGAGACACCCTAGTGGCATTGAAACCACTTATATTCCGTATGATAGTTATGATGACAGTGATGGCTGCTGGTTGCATAGAATAAACAAGGCGGCCCTGAAACTTATTCACACACACACACAAACACACACAAACACAAAAGCAGTCATCAGGGTTTTTAATCAGACTTGAAAAGTAACTAAGGAAAAAACAGAAAAATCTGTCAAAATATCCACCGAATCAACAGACACTTTATAGCAGAGTATAGCTGTCTCTTTCAGAAAGAGTAAAACGAAGTACACTTACCAAATTAGTCTTTGCTACTGGTGCCAGTAGTGCCTTTCAGCTGGGGGGACACTTTCCGAATGCGATTAAGAGTAGGTCACGTGATAGGTTCAGGAATGTTTTCATTTTTATATCGCTTTTTGTTCCCCTCCCTTTTCTTCCTTGACATTTCATTGGTGTGTGTTCCTTAGCAAAATTGGCTCACACACACACACACACACACACACACACACACACACACACACACACACACACACACACACACACACACACACACAAATGCACTCGCATATACTCAAAAAGATATTTTTACACATGTATGTCCGTATAGATACATACATACACACATACACACATACAGAAAAAAGACAAGAATGGGAAAGTCAATGTGAAGTCTGTGTGTGTGCCTGTATTTTGTATACAAATGTGTATGTGAGTGTGTGTGTATTTATATAAATGCACATAGATGCCAACCACATGGTTCCGGGTTCAGTCACACTGCGTGTCTTCTACTATAGCCTCGGGCCAACGAAAGCCTTGCAAGTAGATTTGGTAGACGGAAACTGAAAGAAGCTCGTCGTATATATATGTATGTATATGTATGTATGTGTCTTTGTGTCTGTGTTTGTCCCCCAACCACCACCGCTTGACAACCGATATTAGTATGTTAACGTCCCCGTAACTTAGCGGCTTGGCAAAAGAAACCGAGAAATAAGTACTAGGCTTACAAAAAATAAATCCTGGGGTCGATTTCTTCGACTAAAATTCTTTAAGGCGGTTCTCCAGCATAGCCACAGTCAAATGAGTAAAACATGTAAAAGAATAAAAGTATATATATATATATACATTAAATTCAAATTACGACAAACGTAAACAAACAAAGGAAGTTTGCTTTTAGAAGCGTTGAGATGTCTTAGAAAGTTAAAGAAGTGATTTTTAAATTCTCAATCGCAGGATAATGCTAATAATATAACCTGAACAGGATAAATTACCCCTATTTTGCAGAAAAAAGTGTAGGTGGTTAACTGTGGACTCCAACTCACATCTCCGTGATTACGCGTCACGATGCTCTGACCGATTGAGCTAAACTCCCCCACTACAAATTCCTCTGCAAATTTAAGATGTATAGAAATCTCGCTTTATGAGACACTATCATATGTTAAATTCAAATTACGACAAACGTAAACAAACAAAGGAAGTTTGCTTTTAGAAGCGTTGAGATGTCTTAGAAAGTTAAAGAAGTGATTTTTAAATTCTCAAACGCAGGATAATGCTAATAATATAGCCTGAACAGGATAAACTACCCCTATTTTGCAGAATGTATATGGTCTAATTCCTTCCAAGTGGTCGACTGGTTTAATTCTATTAATAACAAGAAGTGCACTAAGTTTATGCAGTTAGACATTTCTATTAACCTATTAACAAGGGACTCTGGTTCGCATACAACAAAGCTAGTGTCACCAGAGATGAAATTAATGTCATCTTAGCCGCCAGAAAATCAATCATTAAATTTGAAAACAAGCTGTGGGTCCGCAAAGATACGCCTGAAGTTTTGATGTCATGATAGGAAGTTCTGATTCAGCACAAATCGCTGATTTGGTTGGTATATGTATCTTTATGAGATGGTTGACCAATTCCAAAACATCAATGGCAGTCTATATCGTGACGATTGTTTACTCTACCTTCAAAATGCTTCTAACCAAAAATTACAAAGGTTTAAAAATAAGTTGGTTAAATTTTTCCGAAACATGGGCTTAAGCATTGTTTTCGACAATGATATAACTAAAGCCAACTTTTTAGATATTACCCTTAACTTATATAATGATTAATATTTCCCATATCATAAACCCTCAACTAATTTAAAATATATTAGCTCTTTCAGTAATCATTCAAAGACTATTACAAGGAATTTAATTGGAAATATTTCACTTCGACTTTCTAGATTATCTGCCAATGTTGATATCTTCAACGAAAAAGCCGAATTTTATAATTCTGCTTTACTTAAAGCAAGTTATAAAGAAAAAAAATTACCTATATTATTCTGGATGTTTTTTGTTGCCAAAACATTGAACTGGACTCAAAATTATGCTACAACATCGTTTGAGACACAGTGCTGTAATGCATGTACATAAAATCTTGTGCAATGAAAAGACTTTAGACAACCTCTTGGAAAACTTCATTGCTAAAACAAGCGAGTATAGAGAAATTTTTGCAGTGATTTGAAGCATTACTTTTCCATGTATAATAATAAAAAAATATTATACCTGTGTTTGTTTTGCTATAAAGATACAAAAACAAATTGGCCTTGTTTGTAAAAAGTTTGGACCTGCGTTTGCACCCCCTCAGCAAATTTTGTTCCCGGGCCACTGTATATCACAATAAGGACAAAACTAAATGCCGATTCTTTGATTGCATTTTATACACATAATCCAATCTTACATGATACAATCTTCTTCTGTCGAACACTTGGCAGAACATAAACAAACCAACATTAGTTGTCAAGTGAGGGAGAAATTCAAATGTAAAGGCATATATACACAAGCACAAATACACATGCGCTGATGCACTCACATACACATACGCACAAACACACATACACGCTCATAGAAACACACAAGCACACAAGCACACACACACACACACACGGGCCGCTTCCACACAATTTGCGCCAACCAAATTTGCACACAACACATGGGCAAATGCAGGGCCATAGTAGAAGACAGTTACCTATGGTGTCTCGCAGTGGGACTGTATCGACACCACGTGGTTGCGAAGCGCGCTTCTTAACTTTACAGCCATGCTGGCACCCAGAAACATTTTCAGTGTAGGTGTGGATTTCACTGGCACTCCGTCGGTTACGACGACAAGGGTTCCACTTCACACAAACAATAGAACAGCCTACTCATGAAATTAACCTGCATGTGGCTGAGCACTCCACAGGCACGCGTTCCCTTAACGTAGTTCTCAGGGAGATTCATTCACAAGGCTGGCCTTTTGAAATACAGGTACAACTCATTTTTGCCAACTGATTGGACTGGAGCAACATGAAATAAAGTGTATTGCTGAAGGACACAATGCGCCGCCAAGAATCGATTTATCCGACATCAGGCGGGGAGCTAGCAGAAACGTTAGCACGCCGGGCGAAATGCTTAGCGGTATTCCGTCTGCCGTTACGTTCTGAGTTCAAATTCCGCCGAGGTCGACTTTGCCTTTCATCCTTACGAGGTCGATTAAATAAGTACTAGTTACGCACTGGGGTCGATATAATCGACTTAATCCGTTTGTCTGTCCTTGTTTGTCCCCTCTTTGTATAGCCCCTTGTGGGCAGTAAAGAAATAAGAAATAAGAATTTAATTCTCAACCTTACGATCAAGAGCCGGATACCCAAACCCCTAAGCCATTCGCCTTCACGCAGGTGTCGATAAAGTTAATCTACCCTCTCTCGGTGAATCGATGTTTATCTAGTAGTACTCTGTATCTTCGAATTCGTGGAATGAGAATGAAAGTAAATTTTCGAAAGTTTTTTTTTTTTTCGGACATGGGAGGTAATTGAACAATATTGCAACTGAGAAAACCTCTATGCATCTCTTGACAGGCTAGAAATAGTAACCAAATCACATCTCACAAACCACCTACTGATCTCATAACAAAGTATACACTGAAGGAATTAACTGGAAGTACAAACACCCACAAAATTATACGATAGTCATTGCTTCCACGCTTTTCATCATAATGGACGCAGACGGGGTTTCATGGCTAGAGTGTTTTCTTCACGACCACATGATTCCAGGTTCGATCTTAATGAGACCACAATCACTGCTTTCGTTTGGCCGATGTCTTGTGACTGGAATTTGGTAGACGGCAACTGTGTGATAGCCTTAAGAATGACCATGAGATTGTACCTAGAAAATTCCCTCTCAAGTACAAGTCCGGTCAAGATTGTTTGTGGAAGACCAGCTGTCGCCCATGTTGCTGAAAGGAAAGGTAGAGACTGCTACAACGTGAAAAAATAAAGTGTCTTGCTCAAGAACACATCACACAGCCCGGTCCGGTAATCGAACTCACAACTTCACGGTTGTATGTCTGACGCTCTAACCACTGAGCCATGCGAACTCATTAAAGAGAATAATGAAATCTAAAAACGCCGTCTAGACTACGCATCATCTTTATATATAGAGATGTGTATATATATAGATATGTATATCAATATAAATATATGAAAGTCAATGAAGTTTCGTAAAAGAAGGTGATCATGTACATACTTTCTTGCTGTTGTGATTATAACACCTCATTGTAAACTATGTTCCTTGTTTTCCCTTGTGGAGCATATACAAATAGGTTTTTTGTTGCTGCCCACTCTTGAGCAGCCAACATACAGTTGTCCATGTGAGAAGCAGGGCTCTTCCAAGAGAAGACCAGCTACAGACAGTGTTTGACCCTGATATTTGTTTATGGACATGGCAAAAGTCACACGAAGGGGGAATTGTAGTCTTCTGAATGTAAAAGGAATGTCTGCTCCTGATGGAGTAAGAGGAATTCTTGGAATAAAGACGTCATCCCCTTTTGCACATCCAGAAAGAATGGTAGCCTCGATAACGTGTGACATCATTTTCTAAATAATGCTCATCTGTTATGTTCGGGATAAAATTTCATCAACATCAAAAATATATGAATTTTCATGGGAGTTATGGCCGTTATGCAAAGAATATAATTTCCAAATTTCATAAAGATCCATTCAGTACTTTTGACGTAGTTTTGGATAAGAAAACAAATGACTAATGTGTGTGTTTGTGTGCATGTGTATGTGTGAGTGATGGGTGTATATATGTATAGATATCTGTATGCATGTATATGTATATATGTGTACATATTACATGTACATCTATATATATATATATATACATCTACACATATGTATACATATACATGTATGTATAGATCTATATATATATATACATATACGTGTACATGTATATGTATACATATACATCTCTCTCTTTCTCTCTCTCTTTCTCTCTCTCTTTCTCTCTCTCTTTCTCTCTTTCTCTCTCTCTGAAAGTATCTGTCATTACAGTATCGAAATGGTGTACATATAGATGTATATGTATACATATACATCTCTCTCTCTCTCTCTCTCTCTCTCTCTTTCTGTCTCTCTCTTTCTGTCTCTCTCTTTCTGTCTCTCTCTTTCTGTCTCTCTCTTTCTGTCTCTCTCTTTCTGTCTCTCTCTTTCTCTCTTTCTCTCTCTGTGAAAGTATCTGTCACTACAGTATCGAAATGTGATTGTTTCAGTTAGTGGAATAGTTTCATTTTTAAAGTGAAAGTATTTGACATGAGTGTTTTTGTTTCACTTTTGACACGTAATACTTAAATAGTGGAGGAGATATTATGTTGCCGTGTGTTCGAACTCTGCAAGAAGTTAATAATTTTTTTGACTAAAACACAACTGGAACCCTAAGTAAGGCATGTGTAAAATTTGAATGAAATTGGTTGCGTAGTTCTCGAGTTTTAGGGATTCACACAGACAGACAGTCAGACAGACAGACAGACAGACAGACAGACAGACAGACAGACAGACATTCTCATTTTTATATATATATATATATATATATATATATATATATATATATATATATATAATGAGTTCGCATGGTTCATATATATATATATATATATATATATATATATATATATATCCACACAAACATATACATAAATATAACCATAGGCGTGCACGCACACACAGACACACGCACACACACACGCACGCGCTCACGCACGCACGCATACACACACACACACACACACACACACTCACACACACACATACACTCATAACACAAGCACGATAAATTCTTAATTTATCAAAATTTCCGTTACCCTCTTCGATAGAGAAGGTAAACAAAGCCCTAATGGTAACTGTTAGCAAGTCTGTGTGAGAAAGAGATAATTTCAAATAATTAAGGACAATTTCACGCTTGAGTAAAGATTGTTATGAAAGAAGCACAATCCAACTTGCACATGTACGTGTGTGTGTGTGTGTGTGTGTGTGTGTGTCTTTCGTTGATGTATATCGGTGAAGATTCGGAAGAAAATGGATAAACCGATGACATCTCTTGTCAGTGTCACTGTCAGAAAGAAACGCAATGAACAAATGATCATTTTGTCAGAGCCTAAACCCAACAACGTTAGCGAACATAATTCGCTACACAAAACAAACAAACAAAATAAATAAATAAACGAGTGTATAAATAAATGAATGAATAAATAAATAAAGAGGACTGTTCATTTCGCGCTGGCTTGGGACTAAGACAAGTAAAGTTCAGTCGTTTCTTTTTTTTAAAGAAATTAATGGAAAAAATAAACTTTCAGTTGATTTATCCGACATTTTGTCAGTTTCTGCGTACATAAAATCATAAAAATAAAAAAAATAAAAACTTTCTAAAATCCAGTATTTCAGTGGGAAATCAAATAAAATACATTTGAAAATATGTAGAAACCATTTATTAAAACAGATATAAAGCTAATCGTTGTTGGGACTCCGTCGGGATCTTTTTTAAAACGGGGGCCACATTTTTCATTAATGTTTTACGTAGTGTTTTTGGTACCGAAAGACTTTCAAACTTCGTATACTTATCTATTTTGTGTTATAGAACAGAAAAATATTTTTGTATTCGAATTTATTTCATGTAAAAAATTGTCTTATTTCGATAATTTCAACCAATCACTGACGTCCATTCAGTCGATATACATTAAGTGCCGACTACATAAACAAACGATTCTTCGTTTTATTTGCTTTTTTCATTTTAAATTTGCTTTAACCCTAACCCTAACCCTAAGCCTAACCCTAACCCTAGGGTTAGGGTTAGGGTTAGAGTTAGGGTTAGGGTTAGGATTAATTGTTTCAGAATCGTTTGTTTATGTAGTCGGCACTTAATGTATATCGGCTGAATGGACGTCAGTGATTGGTTGAAATTACAGAAATACGACAACTTTAACATGGAATAATTTATGGATTTCTTTTTTTTAAAGAAGACTAAGAGAAAAAGATGTTTTATATGACACATTCTACCAGTGTTCCAAGTTTCAAAGTGTTTCGTTAATGAAAAATGTGGCCCCCGTTTTAAAAAAGATCCCTCCGTCGCTTACGACGTCGAGGGTTCCAGTTGATCCGATCAACGGAACAGCCTGCTCGTGAAATTAACGTGCAAGTGGCTGAGCACTCCACAGACACGTGTACCCTTAACGTAGTTCTCGGGGATATTCAGCGTGACACAGTGTGACAAGGCTGACCCTTTGAATTACAGGCACAACAGAAACAGGAAGTAAGAGTGAGAGAAAGTTGTGGTGAAAGATTACAGCAGGGTTCGCCACCATCCCCTGCCAGAGCCTCGTGAAGCTTTAGGTGTTTTCGCTCAATAAACACTCACAACGCCCGGTCTGGGAATCGAAACCGCGATTCTATGACCGCGAGTCCGCTGCCCTAACCACTGGGTCATTGTGCCTCCACAAAGCTAATCGTAATGTTTTAAAATGTGTTTTTTCATGTTACGTCGTTTTTCGAGTTGAGTCGCCTGTCATGAAACCAGTTACCGACCTAAGTTGAAGTATGCCTGCACAATAAATAATACTATACGCTTTTACTCTTTTACTTGTTTCAGTCATTTGACTGCGGCCATGCTGGAGCACCGCCTTTAGTCGAGAAAATCGACCCCAGGACTTATTCTTTGGAAGCGTAGTACTTATTCTATCGGTCTCTTTTTGCCGAACCGCTAAGTTACGGGGACGTAAACACACCACCATCGGTTGTCAAGCGATGGTGGGGGGGGAACAAACACAGACACACAAACACACATACATATATATTCATATATACATATATACGACGGGCTTCTTTCAGTTTCCGTCCACCAAATCCACTCACAAGGCTTTGGTCGGCCCGAGGCTATAGTAGAAGATACTTGCCCAAGGTGCCACGCAGTGGGACTGAACCCGGAGCCATGTGGTTCGTAAGCAAGCTACTTACTACACAGCCACTCCTGCGCCTGTAGATATGTAATGTATAGTCCCTTGAATATTGGTGCAAACACAACCAATGAGTCAAGGAGGAGGTATAGAATACGCACACCACCCGTTTTCGGCGTAACTCTAACCCTAACCCTAACCCTAAACCCTAACCTTAACCCTAAACACCAACCCTAAACACTAACCCTAACCCCAACCCAAAACACCGGGTGTGCGTATTCTTTACCTTCGGCCGAGTCAGGAAGGATAAAAGGAAGAGTAAATTACTGCAGGCTATAAACTCCAAACGTAGAGGAAGGGGAAGGTCGATGGGTGACTAACTACCGTAGTGTTATTGGCTTAATGTGTAAGATATTTACTCTGTGGTTGTCTCTTTTCGTTTACTTTACGCTTTAATTTTCCGTTCACTTAACTCGAAGAATTCAGTAAGGCATCATGTTACACTAAAGTCAAGTCTCTCTCTCTCTCTCTCTCTCTCTCTCTCTCTCTCTCTCTCTCTCTCTCTCTCTCTCTCTCTCTCTCTCTCTCTCTCTCTCTCTCTCTCTCTCTCTCTCTCTCTCATGCACGCTCGCTCGCTCTCTTTCTTTCTCCGGTCCTCTCTTTTTTTCTCTCTTTCATTCTGTTTGTTTGTTTATTTGTTTCTTTCTTTCCGTTTTTTCTCACGCTCATTGACACACACAAAATCAATGTATACTGTGAAACAAAATCAATACACACACACACACACGCACGCTCTCTCTCTCTCTCTCTCTCTCACACACACACACACACACACATACACACACACACACTCACACACACACACACACACACACACACACACACGCACACACCACAAATGAAAACACAAACACTCATGCACACACAGATACATACGAACAATAGTAGATGGATTTCTGTCGGTTTCGATAACTGCCCCACGCATTGAATTATAGTACAAACTGATTGCATATTCCATAGATAATAGCAAGTTTCAGACAAAATCCGGAAGGCACAGTAGGTGCCACCAAACTCAATCCTTTGAAGTACGGGTATAGATTCATGTGACGGACTTCACGCAGTCACTTTCTGTCAATTTCATTTTACCCTCAAGGCTTGGATGACTCTGAGGATATAGCAAAAGACGGGATCTTTTTTAAAACGGGGGCCACATTTTTCATTAACGAAACACTTTGAAACTTGGAACACTGGTAGAATGTGTCATATAAAACATCTTTTTCTCTTAGTCTTCTTAAAAAAAAAAGAAATCCATAAATTATTCCATGTTAAAGTTGTCGTATTTCTGTAATTTCAACCAATCACTGACGTCCATTCAGCCGATATACATTAAGCGCCGACTACATAAACAAACGATTCTGAAACAATTAACCCTAACCCTAACCCTAACCCTAACCCTAGGGTTAGGGTTAGGCTTAGGGTTAGGGTTAAAGCAAATTTAAAATGAAAAAAGCAAATAAAACGAAGAATCGTTTGTTTATGTAGTCGGCACTTAATGTATATCGGCTGAATGGACGTCAGTGATTGGTTGAAATTATCGAAATAAGACAATTTTTTACATGAAATAAATTCGAATACAAAAATATTTTTCTGTTCTATAACACAAAATAGATAAGTATACGAAGTTTGAAAGTCTTTCGGTACCAAAAACACTACGTAAAACATTAATGAAAAATGTGGCCCCCGTTTTAAAAAAGATCCAAAAGACGTTTGTACCAGACTTCAGGATCTCATAACGTGTAAAGCGAATACTCAATCACACACACGATTACACACAGACAGACAGACAAACGGACAGAGACAGACAGACAGAACCCCCCCCCCCCCCACACACACGACAGGCTTCTTTCAGTTTCGGTCTATAGCAGAAGACACTTGTCCAAGGTGCCACACAGTGGGACTGAACCCGAAACCATGGATCGGGAAGTAAGCTTCTTACCACACATAATATATACACAGATGTGGATACATACATACATACATACATACACAGGTACACACATGTATGTATATATGTAAGTATGTATGTATGTTTGAGTGGATGCGCAATGACCCAGTGGTTAGGGCGGCGGACTCGCGGTCATAGGATCGCGGTTTCGATTCCTAGACCGGCCGTTGTGAGTGTTTATTGAGCGATAAACACCTAAAGCTCCACGAGGCTCCGGCTGGGGATTGTGGCGAACCCTGCTGTACTCTTTCACCACAACTTTCTCTCACTCTTACTTCCTGTTTCTGTGGAGTGCTCAGCCACTTGCACGTTAATTTCACGAGCAGGCTGTTCCGTTGATCTGATCAACTGGAACCCTCGACGTCGTAGGCGACGGAGTGCCAACAACAACAACCACAACAACAATGTATGTTTGTAAGGTGTCAAAATTGTGATGATCTTTGGTCGATAATTGATGAGGTGTTCAAAAAGCCCAAATGAAGCGAATTGAGAGAGAAAACGCTAGAAATTGCTCTTCATGAAGTTTTAATGGAAGGAGATTCTCCTTCCAACCAATAATCCCCTCTCCTCCCCGCGCTATCGTCTTTCTCGCGCACAAATCGTCCCATTTTTAAGGTAATTCAGTTTATAAAATCAGTTTACATATCTCTTATGCATTCTCTTTTTTATAAAATTGCCATTTTCTTTGTAACTACACCTCTACTCATTTTAAAATTCATACAAAATTATTTTCGGCTGGTTATTGATGGCTGGAACGGATTAATTATATTTTTGCTAATTTCAATGGAGAAAATTTATTTGCAAAACGAGCAAATCGTAAACGAGCTCGGTCAGGGAACGAATTAAACTCGAGGTGTCAGTGTGTGTGAGTGCGTGCGTACGTGCATGTGTGTGTGTGTATATATATATATATATATATATATATATATATATGTAGGCTAGTTAAAATATGTTTGTGACATATTTCAACTGCTAAAAGGCAAATACAATGCAGTTACTATCTAAACATACATACATTTATAGATACATGAATCTCTCTCTCTCTCTCTCTCTCTCTCTCTCTCTCTCTCTCTCTCTCTCTCTCTCTCTCTCTCTCTCTCTCTATATATATATATATATATATATATATATATATATATATATATATATATATATATGTATATATATATATATATATGTATGTACGTATGCATGTATGGATGGATGGATGGATGTAAGCCCGTCGTATATACATACATACATACACACATACATACACACAGACACACAGACACACACACACACACACACACACACACACACACACACACACACGCATGGGCTCCCACACAGCTTCCGTCTACCAAATTCACTCACAGATCGCAGTAGTCGACCCTTGTGCCTTAGTTGAAAAAAAAAAGCTGGTTCGAGGAGTCGCACAGTCGGACTGAATCGGAAATCACTGATTTCAAAGCAAACTTCTTAACAAAAACATTCGGGCTGGCATCTATACACACTTTGAAAACATCCATTTAAACTTTACAAAGCAAAAAAAAAAAAAAAAAACTTTTACCAGCAAGATATAGGAAAGAACGAAGTGGCTAAGCAAATAAAAAGACTGTGAACAATGCTCATAGTTTCAGTAGAATTCGTTTTAGAACTGAGGAGACCCTCTTTGGATTTACAGTCTCTACCACCTGTTGTTTATTGTTTCTTCTTCTAAAATCTAATCTATTCTTTCGTCTTCTTTTGGTGCTTATCTTTTCTTGCCTCCCTGCTCTTCTGATATTCCTCACATTCATGTTAACATAGCATAATATAGAATCATAAAACAGCAAAGCAACATTTTTATCTGTCCAAAATATTGCTTTTCTCAAAATAATTCTTACGGATATCTCTTACAGCTGTCGTTAAGGAGAGATCCGGTCACAGAGGAGTGGGAAGAGGAGGAAGGTGGATGGGGAGATTAATAGGAATAAGGAATGAGGAGATAGTATAAAAACAAATAGAATAAATGTAAAGTTGAAGTTGGCTAAAGGGATATTGTATAAAGATAGGAACATTTGCTTGTAAAGATATACCTACATACATTTAAACACACACACACACATTTATATATTTACATTACATATAGTATATATTTCATAATGTATATGTGTATGTGTGTGTGCATTTACATATGCATACTTGCATGTATGTATGTGATTGTTCAGTTTTATTTCAAGATTTATTCCCAATAGAGAAAGAGCCGGTTTCTAACCTAGATCCAAGGCTCCTTCATTGGAATTTCAAAATCACCAACAAGGTATTTTCGCCTGTATGTATGTATGTATGTATGTATGTATGTATGTATGTATGTATGTATGTATGCATGTATATATGTATGTATGTATGTATGTATGTATGTATGTATGTTTGGAAAGGTGCAGATTTGTATGCATTTTCATGTAAGAGTTGCATATCTAGAAATGCTCAGATATATTTAAATGATAAACTTCTAGAAAGTTTTACAGATTTTTACGGTTCCAGTGAGGGATTGGATCTGTAGTCTTCGAATTAGCTTTTTCCTTTCTGGTTTCGAGAAGCCTAATTTCTCAAGATTGATATTTAGACAGTGTGTTACATATCTCAGGGCCCAATGTTTACAGGTATAAACCTGAACTTGTAATCTGGATAGAATAACTTCAGATTTCTCAATAGTTCAACGTGGGTATTCTCTTTTTCACTGATCTTCAGCTTTATGTTAAGATCCGCTGTGTAGCTAATTTCCACAACTGTATACAGTTTCTCGCCTCTACCCCAAATCATTATATCAGGTCTGTTGTGCTTACATTTTATTGAGGTTTTCACTGGGACATTCTACCAGTACTCCTTTTTATTATGAGTGGCTATGGCTTCTACCATACTGTGTTTTCTTATTCCTTTGTCCTCGGGGTTATCCTTCCGACGGATTTCATTATAGAGTGTTCTAGCTGCAACATCATGTCTCATTGGTAGATAATATCGTGATGACATTTTCGGACAACTGCTTATAATGTGGGTGATATCTTCGGTGTTAACTTCACAAAGTCTGCTTCGGTTGTCACATTTTACTGCTTTCCTGCATTTCTATCTCTTTTGTGCATCAGGTACTTGGTTGATATTTCCTGTTCCTGGATTGCAAACATATACTCTTTAAAGTAGGCGGTAGTAATCCGGCTATGGTAGACTGCTTTCATGATCAATGTTACTATCATCTCGTAGCTTTCTATTAACATATCCATGTATAGTCTTCTGCTCACAAAGACTCATTCTTTCATCTGATGATACGTTGCGGTAGAGTCGTACGACTTCTTCGGGAATGTATTCTAGGTTATCAGACAAAGAATGTTGCTCAAGGAGCTGCCTTCCAAGTTTTTATGATGTTATCATCATAATGTATGCAAATTTGGTCAAAGGATAAACTTCGACACTTGGTGGTTAAAAGATGTTGCCGAAGGGATATGATACGACACTCAAAGGCATTTTGGATTGATATTAAGCCTCTGCCATCATGCTTTCGTTTTAGGTACAAGTAGTCTATGTATGTATGTATGTATGCATGTATGTATGTACGTATGTATGTATGTATGTATATATGTATGTATGCATGTATGTAAGTATGTATGTATGTATGTTTTTGTATGTATGTATGTATGTATGTATGTATGTTGTATGTATGTATGTATGTACGTACGTACGTATGTATGCATTTATGAATGTATGTATATATGTATGTATGTATGTATGTATGTGTATATATATGTATGAATGTATGCAATGTACATACATATGCAGTAGAGAGAAGATTAACCCAGCCTCTTGCGTGGTACGTTACATACCAGGATTATGATTGATTGTTACCAGAAGTTCGACAAGAACCAGCAGGCGCCACTTTTGGCGGGTTTCAGATCATGAGATGTTATTACTGCTGATAATGTTGATGATGATGGTGACTACGACAACTATGATGACGACAGGATGATGGTGTTGATTATGATGATAGTAATCAACATTTCATCTTCTAAGACACAGTAACAGGACAGTTCATTTGTGTTCTTATTTAGCTTCAGCTCAAGCGAGATGAACGTGTAGAAGTCCATTCCACCTGTGACTCTCGCGTCTGATTGTATGAACACAATTTATGAGGACCGCTTTATCCAATGTGATTTCTGTATGTTTTTCTTTTTAAAGAAAAGATGGTAGTGTGTAATTTGAGGAAAGTTTGGCTGCTAATTCTCGCATACTGAAACTATCTAGTTTCTTTGGGCTTTCTGTTGCTGTTGCTACCCATTTCTCTCCACTTGCCCAAAGTGGAATTTGACCTCGGCATTGCAACCTATTGAACACCAATTCAAAAAAACCCCACAGCCA
>NC_142928.1:172977880-172997880 GCF_046866305.1 Octopus bimaculoides | reverse complement strand
GTTTGAGAAGACTCATTGATTCTATCACTAAACCATGGTCATATCAATCTACGTGCCTCAAATATGTTGATATGCTTAGTGCAAACGCGGTTGGTAGTTGCCAGAGCCGCCTGGATGATCAAAATGTATCTTTAATTGTTGATGAAAATGATCTTAATAATAAAAAAAATTGTTAATGTAACTTATTGGTTCAGTTAAAAATCCTAAAAAAAAAAAAAGTTCTTAAAAGACAATATGCCACTCAAATCAGCTGTAACTGTTACAGACGTCACTTAAATCATCAATGATTTATTAAGAAGTATGGTAATTCTGAGAGAAATTTTTTTCCTACTATTGTCTGATGTTGCTCGGTATATGGCAGCTGTTGGAGAAACATTGCAATTTTTGTACCCTAAGCTCTTTCATGAAACCTGCTTCTATCACCTACTACAGAACTGTGCTCTAAAAATAAAGACTTTCCTGTAGTCGATTGTCTGATTGCCGCCATCAAGGATGCCACTGTGAAAAACAAACGACATCGTGAGCAATTCAAAACAATCGGATACCTCACTTAGCCAATTTTGATCAGGTGGTGTAGCTGGTTGGGTGCCTAAAATTACTATGCCAAGAACCTTGCAGAAGTTACAAAACTTGTAGAGAGTTTTAAGGAAAAACACATTTTGTTGCAGAGAGTGAGAGAAGATGTGTGAAATCCTAAGTTCAGGACTAACTTCATCCAAATCTGTTCAAACTATCTGCAGTTGAAAGAGTTGATTTTGGAAGCTGAGTCAACGGCATTTACCATCTACGATGTTTACAAAAGCCTCAAAGAACTGAAATTCAGCGAAGATCCATGTTGCATCATGAGTTACATTGATTTTAGATACAATAAGAAACAAATCAATTCGATAATGCTGTTAATGACACCCCCCCCCCCCCCCCCCCCAAAGTTTTAGCAGCAGAATATGCAGAACTGAAACAATGCCAGACGACATCAGCGGCTGTAGAATGCAGTTTTTGGATGCTGAAAGATACCCATGCAAAAGACAAGAATGTTTTCCCTACAAATATTAAAGCATTATATTCATATTGTATTATAATAAATTTTCATAATCGAATTTTAAAAAAATTGTATATCATAAAGTGATCAAATCTAGAGTGAGCTTCCTAATGTTTATGGAGTTATTAATAATAATATTAAAATGAAGTTAAAACCTCTCAATAAGGTTAAAAAATAAGGTTGATAATGTATGAAAATAAGGTTCAAATCAAGCTATTTTTAAGGTTTAAAAAAATTGCCCTAATTATCAGATAACAAAGTGTATTATATTTACAGTTAGGAAAATGAAAGTTAATGAACAAACTGAGTGCAAAATGTAAAAGTGGCTCTCAACCTTTTTTGAAAATCTTAGGGGTTATAATTTACAATTTTGCTTAAATTGCTGTTATGCGATTTTTTAAATATATATATATTTGTAATATTAAATTTCAATGTGGAAACTCGCAGGCAATTAGTCTTTTCACTAAAATTGAAAATAAATAGCTTTTTGAGTATTCTAATTCAAACTTTTAAGTAGAAATACAAAACATAATAGGGGATTTATTATTACTTTAATTTTTAAATTCTAATTTCTGCAGCAATATTTTAATGGTTTTTTTTTCTTCTTGTAAAATATTGAGGCTCATGCTTTCCAAATAGCATTAGTGACACGAGAGAAGTAAAATTGCGCCTACTGGAATAGAAACCTGTGTCATTATACTTCTTGTTCACTGAATAATTTTCGCTACATTTTCTTAAAGACTTTTTATAGTTAAAAACTTTAAAATAGGCGCGTGATTTTGAGAACTGCAATTTCAGTTTCGATCAAGTTGAGTGGCACTATCGATATAATTAAAACCACACATTCTTTTATATTTTTTTTTACTCTAGGCACAAGGCCCGAAACTTTTGGGGAGGGGGCCAGTCGATTAGATCGACTCCAGTACGTAACTGGTACTTAATTTATCGACCCCTAAAGGATGAAAGGTAAAGTTGACATCGGCGGAATTTGAACTCAGAACGTGAAGACAGAACATAAAGATTTCACACATTCTTTTATTAAAATCATTTGCAACAAAAATGTAAGTATATCGTTTCTTATTTCCTTATTGCCCACAAGGGACTAAACACAGAGGGGACAAACAAGGACAGACAAACAGATTAAGTCGTTACATCGACCCCAGTGCGTAACCGGTACTTAATTTATCGACCCCGAAAGGATTAAAAGGCAAAGTCGACCTCGGCGGAATTTGAACTCAAAACGTAACGGCAGACGAAATACCGCAAAGCATTTCGCTCGGCGCGCTAACGTTTCTGCCAGCTCGCCGCCTTAATGTAAGTATATCGTTTCTTTGTGCATATTAGATTTGAGATCATATATTGAAACTAAAGCAGTTGCATTGTGTTGTTATTGTAATATTAAGTCTTTAAATTTTATATAGTTTATTCACTTATATTCTAACAATATTACATATATTATAGTTTTTCTTTATACAAGTAATATTTGTAGCCACACTAACATGGCTGTCCGTTCAAGTGGACTCAAAATCAGCGACTGTGCTCGCTTGAAATATATAGCAGGTGAGGTGTCCAGTACTTAGGAGTGGCAGAAATAGTTCTAAACCAGGACTGGTCTACTAGTTCCGTCGCTAGAAGATGGTAGAGGTTCGCTCCCCTGCTCACAGTTTTATCGGATGCAGCTGTGCATCGTTAAACAGGTAAAGAGATGTCCTCTTGGGGTTAAAAAATCGCAGTAGAGTCCGCTCGAACGAACAGCCATGTTAAAGTGGCTACAAAAATTACTTGTCAGTACAACTACTGCGTTGATCTCTTGGAGAGATTTTAGAACTAGCATTTCTTTATTCATTTCCCGCATTGTCAGATGTACTCTCTTTTACCCTCTACCTATCTCTTTCTGTATGTGTTCATTTGTCCATCCCACGTTTCTCTCTACATCAATACGCACACGCACACACACACCCACCCACACCCACCCACCCACCCACCCACCCACACACACACACACACAAGGGGACGCACATACACATTCTCACTTGACGTCTATGTTTCGAGACTCCTGTTGCATGACTTACACTCCAACTCATGGTACTTTCTCTGTAACTATTGATTTAAATCAATGACCTAAACTAGTCCAAACTCACCTCACTTCGACTTTCAGTTTAACAAGCTTTCTATAAATTTGACATCAAACCAACGCCATACCAAATATTTTTTAATCAAGACTGAATATATAATCATATAATAGATTTCGTACTTCTCTGAATAACTATATAGATATATTCATTTACATATATCTTTCTTTCTCTCTATAAACCCATAACACACATATACTTAACTGTAAATCTTAGTCTAACTACACATAAAATATTAACCTCTCAGAACAGAATTATGAATGATTTGAAAGGTCTTCTTACGTTGACATTTACCTGCAGGAAGTTGTGGTCGTCAAATACCCGCCCCCTCGACCAAATCTTCATCGAATTTGATGCATCTTCATTCTCGTCTATGACAGGTATTAATATATTTGACCCTTTGACATCTAAAGGCTGGAATGTAAACTTGGTTTTGACATTTTAGCGTTTAACAACTTCCTGCCGGAGCCAAACCAGTGAAACTTCTACGTGGTCGCTGGACTTGCAAGAAATAGCTGTCAAATCCCACTCAAATCGCGCCCTACCATCTTATATAATGGTTTCAAATTTTGGCAAGATGCCAGCAATTTTAGTGCAGAGGCTAAGTCAGTTACATTGATCCCGGTGTTCAACCAAAAGGGTGAAAGGCAAAGTCGACCCCGGCGGTATTTGAACTCAGAACGTAGATCTACCATCTTAAGTAATAAAATTTCATATTCGATAATATAGTCCTAAAGTCCTAAAGTGCAGGATGCTCATGGTTGGAATGCCGATGCCATTATGTTTGCTAGATTTCTAGATTAGAGTTGAACAGTAATTTCACTGTATTCTTTCTGTCGAATTACATACATACACAGCACACAAATATAATCGCTCGCGCGTGTGTATCCATATAGTAGTGCTGTAGTTGTTTCTAAACGAAATAGTTGGATACTTGCCAATCTATATACAAAACATTCAATATGAACACCATATATTCAGTAATTTTGTATGCCACAAAGCGGGAGACCCCAACACAGTGAAGTAACGGATATTATTTATAAATAAAGTTGATTTAACTCACGATTCCTGTATGTATATAGCTGTAATGTTTATATATATATATATATATATATATATATATATTATGTGTTATGTTGTGTGTGTGTTAGCACTCCGTCGCTTACAACGTCGAGGGTTGACCCTTTGAATTACAGGCACAACAGAAACAGGAAGTAAGGGTGAGAGAAAGTTGTGGTGGAAGAGTACAGCGGGGTTCGCCACCATCCCCTGCTGGAGCCTCGTGGAGCTTTAGGTGTTATCGCTCAATAAGCACTCACAACGCCCGGCCTGGGAATTGAAACCGCGGTCCTATGACCGCGAGTCCGCTGTCCTAACCACTGGGCCATTGCTCCTCCACGTATGTATTATATATATATATATATATATATATATATGTGTGTGTGTGTGTGTGTGTGTGTGTGTGTGTGTGTGTATATATATATATATATACTAGCTTAAAAACCGCCCGATAGGGCAACTGACCCCGAATGGGAAGATCTACAAACAGATTTCTGACTTGTTTTGGAGAATTTATTGCAATTGCTTCCTCCAGAGTCACATCCCAATGATGATCATATTCTTCGCAAAATGTCACGTAAAAAAATCGCCGAAAAGAATCATAGTAATGAAAACTTGGGAATGCAAAATTTCAGGATTGTGGGTTCAGATTGATCCCAGAATGTTTTTAATTTACTCACGGAGTCAGTCTGATTCCAACATGGTATGGTATGTTGAGCTACGGCCTCTAGAAGTAAAGTTGAAAAAGTGTGACACAGTGACACACTGACATTCACATTTATTATGTTACATTATATTATGATGCTATGTCAAGGCAATGAGCTGGCAAAATCGTTAGCGCACCGGGCGAAATGGTTAGCGGTATTTCGTCTGCCATTAGGTTTTGAGTTCTAATTCCGCCGAGGTCGATTTTGCCTTTCATCCTTTTAGGGTCGATAAAATTTGTACCAGTTACGTACTGAAATCGACTTAATCCCTTCCCCCAAAATTTGAGGCCTTAGGCTTCCATTAGAAAGGATTTATTAAAGTTGAAAAAGTGTGACACAATGTCATTCACATTTATTATATTAGATATGTTTAATTTTGGGGAAACTTTATTTCAATTAAAGTGTGTGTGTGTGTGTGTGTGTGTGTGTGTGTGTGTGTGTGTGTGTGTATATATATATATATATATATATATATAGTGGAGGCGCAATGGCCCATTGGTTAGGGTGGTGGACTCGCGCCCAGACCGGGCGTTGTGTGTGTTTATTGACCGAAAGCACTTAAAGCTCCACGAGGCTCTGGTAGGTGGTGGGGTGACCCCTGTTGTACTCTTTCGCCCCCTACTTTCTTCCTGTTTCTTGAGTAACGCTGCGATGGACTGGCGTCCCGTCTATCTGAAGGGAGCACATACGCCATAGAAACCGGGAAACCGGACCCATGAGCCTGGATAGGCTTTAAAAAGGCGCAGAACAAAGAAGATATATATATATATTATCACTTTTTTTTTGAAATTCGCTGCTTTTGTTGCAACAAATTTTTGATCTAAATTTTGTAAAACAATTTTGCAATTATTAGCTTTGTGGTTAAAATATAAATAAAAATGGTAAAAGAGGTAAAAAAAAAAAAATCCCAAATGCTTCTAATAAATGACAACACCTGGAATTCGGAGAAAATGGTTAGTCGATAACTTCAAAATCAGGACCCGGCTGCTATGATATTTTATTTTAGCTGATCCCTTCACAATGAAAGGCAAAGTCCAAATCCTCAGAGTTCATATGCTCGGAGAGATTTTAACTCAGAACGTAAAAAACCCGAAGGAAATACCGGTAGTCGTTTTGACCATGTGCTCATGATCCTGCCAGCTCGCCGTCTTGAACTATGCATATATAATAAAATGACTAATATAGTTTTTCCCCCTCATTGAATATTTAATTTTCGTCAGTTTCTTTTAATACTACCTGCATTAGCTTAACTATTGTTGTTTTTTTTTATGTTTATAGTGTTACTGAATTATCTATTCTCTAACAATTATATTTTCTTACACCAACCAATAAATGTACAATCTTGTACATTTATTCTGCTGTTCTTTCAACAACACTTCTGTAAAAAAATCTATGCTTTTGATTATCAGTATGGTCGATTAGGAGGCAACAAGAACCACGACAACAACAATTTCTACAGATAAGATGGCCACGAACTTAGTCATTTGAAGTCCCCGATGAAAGAAGGAAACAAGAGAAAATGACAAAAAAAGAAAATTAATAAGAAAAAAAGATATATATATAGTATACATGAAGATAGGAAATGTTAAAAGAATAGGAGAAAGTATAGAGAAAATAAAAATAAAAAAAGTGGGAAATAGAAAAGTTTAAAGCAGAAAAGTAATGGAAAAGAAAAGCGAATTGAGGAAATAAATCAAAGGGCCAAGGAAAAAACCTACAAGCAGACACAAACAAAAAATACCAAATAAATAAATAAAATGAACCAATAAAGAGCGGAGAGAAAAAAGAAAAGAAAAAAAACCAAAATGAAGGAAGTTCCGTTATGTCTAGAGACACGAACATGTTATTAAGAATTGCTTATGAAACTGTCTGCAGACAGACAGAAGTGTGTCGAAGATAATGAGCAAGTCTAACTGATTGCGACCAATTACTGGAATAGCTGGTAGCTTAAAGATTTTGGACTGTATTAATATCTATTTTGACATAGCTTGTTATCTTCCTCCCTGTCACCTCCTGTAGCTGGTAATATGGTAATACAGCAGAGACAGCGAGGAGAGAAGCCACTATGAGGTGGCTTGACCTCTTTGAAATAACAACCAAATCTCTCTCAAATCATATTCTACTGCCTTTAAACAAAAGAAAGGAAGGCAAAACTGGCCAATTTATCCGAGACTTAAATAATTGGTTGCGACCTTAAAATTTCAGGGAATGATGATCCAGCTTGGTATGAACACCGGTTTCTGCTGCTTCTTGCACACATTTGATTGATCCGCGTCAGCGAGGTTAAGAGAAAGTTTTTGGTTTTTGGGCAACTCGCGATCTCCATACACTCGGTCCAGGCTATTTTTCTGCGAGTGGTTACTTCAGTGCGTTAGAATGCAGCCCAAATCCTGACTGATTTGTGGTGCAAAGTTCCATTGTCCCTCGAGACAGACGAGTGTAAAAAACAAAAAAAACAAACAAACAAAAAACTGTTATACACTCAATGTCTGAAATGACTGGATTTTCACGAATAAAGTAATTTAGATCATGGGCCCCACAAATAAGGCTGACCTGGGGATAAACAATAGCAACACCAACTAGTAAATTTGTTGTTGTTGCCGCTCCGTCGCTTACGACATCGAGGGTTCCAGTTGATCCGATCAACGGAACAGCCTGCTGGTGAAATTAACGTGCAAGTGGCTGATCACTCCACAGACACGTGTACCCTTAACGTAGTTCTCGGGGATATTCAGCGTGACACAGTGTGACAAGGCTGACGCTTTGAATTACAGGCACAACAGAAAGAGGAAGTAAGAGTGAGAGAAAGTTGTGGTGAAAGAGTACAGCAGGGTTCACCACCATCCCCTGCCGGAGCCTCGTGGAGCTTTAGGCGTTTTCGTTCGATAAACACTCACAACGCCCGGTCTGGGAATCGAAACCGCGATCCTATGATCGCGAGTCCGCTGCCCTAACCACTGGGCCATTGCGCCTCCACTCCAACGAGAAAAAATGGTGAACCAATGAGAAAGTTTTCTCTGTGGTCGACTGATCTGTTAACAACAGCAGCCAAGTCTTTCCTATATCATACTCTATCGTCTTGGAACAGAGAGAAACGCATTAGATAACGTGATTCTAGAGGTATAATGTCCGAAGTAAAAGGACAGGATTGGCACGGCAGGAGTGTCCTTTATTATTTTCTTAGTATTTGGTTGCATAGCAGAAAATTAATGCTGACGCTGTTATACTGTTCGGCAGACTTATGATCCAGACATGACGATCCCGGCTTCATAGGGATGTCTAGAACAACATTTTCTAATGTGTACTTTATTCAAGGCATGAAGTGGTCCTTTGAGAAAAATTTGGCAGTTATTTCTAGCAGGTCGAGTTAAGTGGAGCTTCTTCCCTTGTTAGACGGGTTATTGATGATAACATCGAATGTATTTTAGTGCGAAATCTTACAATATGATTTCTGTTGTTCTTGTACAGTATAGAACTAAGTCAGTCCCAATCCAGCAGAAATACGGCCAAAGATTTTCCAGTCGTGACTATCTCATCTCTTTGTATATCATAGGATACAATGTCCATCATGCCCTTCATTTTCTAAAACTATTCCATGTGAGATTAAGGAAATTTAGCTACTATTTCCTACCGGTCAAATTTTTGTGTAGAAGTTTCATCATTAGCCTGTCCCGGATTTAGTATTTTCTGCAGTATTATAAATCAGCCGACCACTGTTAAGCTTCTTATGAAGCTTGTGTTCACCTCCGTTTTCTGTTTCCTATTAAAAATATTTTAATTGTTTTTCATTTCTTTATGTGTTATGTTCTGCCCATCAGCAGCTAATGGCTTGAAGTACATTAACGAAGTCTACTTCGGGTAGCGTGGAGGCGCAATGGCCCAGTGGTTAGGGCAGCGGACTCGCGGTCATAGGATCGCAGTTTCGATTCCCAGACCGGGCGTTGTGAGTGTTTATTGAGCGAAAGCACCTAAAGCTCCACGAGGCTCCAGCAGGGTATGGTGGCGAACCCTGCTGTACTCTTCCACCACAACTTTCTCTCACCCTTACTTCCTGTTTCTGTTGTGCCTGTAATTCAAAGGGTCAGCCTTGTCACACTGTGTCACGCTGAATATCCCCGAGAACTACGTTAAGGGTACACGTGTCTGTGGAGTGCTCAGTCACTTGCACGTTAATTTCACGAGCAGGCTGTTCCGTTGATCGGATCAACTGGAACCCTCAACGTCGGGTAGCAACGGTATGATGGATCGGTTACCCTGGATACTGCAGGCTTGCAGTTTCACACACAGGTCGAGTTGGCAATTACAGAGCTCCTGGTGAGTAAGAAGGAGCCTGGTCAAGAAAACTCCGTGCGATGCCGTAGAAGTCATTTTGATGCTCCCGGAGTCTCCTGATGAAACAGGCCAGAGAGTGGAATTTTTTTTTACAACCAATGGAGTACATGGGTTGCTTGTAGGTTCAGTTTTACACACACACACACACACAAGGCTGTTCCAATAGTTCTGAATGACACATTGTCAACACTCATTTGATCTCGAAAACGTGTTATTTTCGTTTGTTTCTACACTGTCGTGTGTGTATGCGTGTGAGTGTGTGCACATATGTATGTATTTGTGTGTGGTGTTTGTGTGTGTGTGTGTGTGTGTGTGTGCATGTGCATGCGTGCGTGCGTGTAGTCATGTTAAAATGAAGTTTTATTCAGGACACAAGATATGTGAATGAAACGGGTTATTCGGGTGCATATGTATGTGCATATGCATGCATCTATGCGTGCATGTAAGTTTGCATGTATATATTTGTATGTGTTAGTTAGATAACCTATCTATCTATCTATCTATCTATCTATCTATCTATCTATCTATCTATCTATCTATCTATTTATCTATCTATCTGTCTGTATGTATTTAGCCTATGCGAAAAAGATTCAAAGTAAAATACAATCACACTTTTGTGCAACTAAGCTACCAACCTTCATCACCTTCCATCTTTGTCTTCTTTTAATTGTTTTTCTCTGACTTTATTCTTCATGATTTTTTCATAATTTTTCCCCTATTTCAACTTCCTTTTTCTATTTTACTTTCAATAGAGATCGAATCGAAGTTAAAACTATACTATTGTCCCGTTTTATCTTCAAAGTGTCGTTTACAGTACAAATACAAATACACGAAGAAGATTTAGATTGCTTTTTTATTGTATTTCTATATTTTTATTTTGTCATTATTTAACTTCGAGTGATTGATCATAAGCGTTACTTTAAGACTTGAACGTTCTGATATATCGAATTTTTGAAACATATTAAGATTTCTTTTATGAAAGGTCATGTGACTTTTGTAAAAGTTCAGTTCAGTAGAGGTTACGGCTGATATTAAGGTTAGTATAGTCCAGTTATAGATTTTCTTTTATTCTTCGACATAGAATAAAATCAGACGAACAAACGAAAAACCCTTTACGCTTTTGTCTGAATGCTAGAAATAGCAGTCAAAGCTCTTTAGAATCACATTCTCGTTATAAAAAGATTCATACATTTGCTAACATAATTTTAGATGCAGTGTATTGAGTGAAAGGCTTAATGGTTACAGATGGGATGCTTTTGATGATGTCTTCTCAATCTATTTTGATCCAAGGCTAAAACACAAGAATAGTAACCATAACAATAACCATAATTTCGAAATTAAATTTCTGAACAGTTTAAATTTGTAGGTTTTATAATGTAAATTCAAATTCAAGATATCTAAATTGCTTTAAGGTCATTTAGAATACACTATATGTCGGCGTATAGGAAAGTTGTGGTCCTTAGAAGCATCACTACAAAACAAGTACAACAATCTGAACCCTATTATCCTGTATTCTTGTAATGCAAAGTAGAGCTTACTATTAAAGAAGATATATGCAACGTACCTCTACCAAATGAACAAAGCACAAACATCGCCCCTTGGGATGTCCACACTTTATAATCAAAGAAATGAGACAATTTGGACATGCTGAGGTTGGTTGAAATGAGGTGGACAGGAAATGGAAAATTGAACTATACGTAGCTGTGACACCAATTGGTTTCAAGCTCTTATCCTTGTGAAAGACAAAGATGGAAGAACATAGTGGCCCGTTGCTATGAGGCTGGAGGAACTGCATGACCTGTACCTATATTTTCAATATATTAATGGTCGCGATCTAGCAGAATCATTAGCACGCTTGGCTGAATGCTTAACGGCATTTCGTCTGTCTTTACTGAGTTCGAATTCCGCCGAGGTCGACTTTGACCATCATCCTTTCGGGGTCGACAAAATAAGTACTAGCTGAGCACTGGGGGCGATAGAATCAACTTACTCCCCATCCGCGAACTTGCTGGCCATGTGTCAAAATCTGAAACCAATATTTTCATTATACTGGACTATAATATTATACATACGTAGGCGTAGGAGTGGCTGTGTGGTAAGTAGCTTGCTTACCAACCACATGGCTCCGGGTTCAGTCCCACTGCGTGGCACTTTGGGCAAGTGTCTTCTACTATAGCCTCGGGCCGACCAAAGCCTTGTGAGTGGATTTGGTAGACGGAAACTGGAAGAAGCCCGTCGTATATATGTATTTATATATATATATATATATATATATGTGTGTGTGTGTGTGTGTGTGTGTGTGTGTGTATGTTTGTGTGTCTGTGTTTGTCCCCCAACATCGCTTGACAACCGATGCTGGTGTATTAACGTCCCCGTAACTTAGCGGTTCGGCAAAAGAGATCGATAGAATAAGTACTGGGGTCGATTTGCTCGACTAAAGGCGGTGATCCAGCATGGCCGCAGACAAATGACTGAAACAAGTAAAAGAGTAAAATACCGTAAGTATATGATAAAATTAGACTATGTCGGAGGTAGTGGATCCTCTCGTCGCTTCCTTGAACGAGGATTCATCAAAACACAACTGCACAATAGAAAGTGTGATGGTGTTGGTGCTTGTGCTGAACAATCTGCACAACGAATATGGTTACAGTAGGAATGGTTTGTGACGAACCAGTCTCACTCTTTCGTCCTTCAAATTTGTATTGGTCTGGTGCAAATAAGTACCACGAGTCCAGTACTTATCAAGATGCAGGATTTGTATGAAGTCAATTTCTCTTAGACGAGCAACTAAGAGCTGAAAGGCCTCAGCTGCCCTAGGTTCACTGGTGTACCTGTGAGTCACCTTCTGCTGGAGACAATTTCGTGACATGCTAATTAACCCATAGATCGGACCCTAACTGGTGCAACTATACTGACTCAGAGTAGACCAGTGGAGAATAGTGGCTAAGAGATGGTTCCACACTAATAAAACTCTGGAAATAACCAGGACACCAGTATAGGATGCAGTTTAAAGTCATACCCAGGACACGTATCATATTAGCACCTGCGAAATAACCAACGTCTAAATGACTTCAGTAATGTTTACTTTATGCAAATCACATTAACTGAATGTTATTGTTGGTAATTCGATACTGTTCTTGCGTATATTTGCACTGAATTAGCCCAATTTTTAAAAATCAAGACCGTGTTTGTATAGTAGAGTGCTTTATACCAATTAGTCAACTGATCAATCTGTTGTTATATGGAGTGGGCTAAAGGTCACGCACCAAAACATTTGACATTTTGGGTCAATAGATTAAGTACCAGTTGAGTACTGGAGTCCATGTGATCGACTGTCCTCTACTCCACAAAATCCAGGCCTTGTGCCTATAGTAGAAAGAATTCTTCTTCTTCTTCTTCTTCTTCTTCTTCTTCTTCTTCTTCTTCTTCTTCTTCTTCTTCTTCTTGTAGTACAAGAACGTGTGTATTCATCATTTTATCTATTTTATTCAATTTTAGAATAAATGAAGCTTGTCTTTTTGACAATATCGGAAGATATTTAAATTGTTTTGTGCGTGACTTTCAGCGTATCCTGTACAACTATTCAGGCAGTAAAGCCTCAGCGAAAAGTGCCAGATTCGAACGTTTTGGAATATCATTGAATAGGAACATTTATAACCTTGATAACCTTTTGTTTAACTGAAACTTAAAAGTGTTATTTATTTATTTATTTATTTGTTTTCTTGGCTGAACGTATATTAATGCATAACAAGACATGTGTGTACGTCTTATAAAAATTCTTATATATGTTGAAACAAAACTACAGGAATCTAGTATACTGAAATATTGCCAGCGAATATAGTTAAAAACTTCCATTTTTAAACAGAAATTCTGTGGGTTGTTTATACCAAAAAATTAACTTACACACTGACATTACTCTGCATTATTTATTCATCATTTTGTTTGAGTGATTGAAGACTTGAGTTATTGGAAGAAGGAAGACTTTGTAATATCAGCTTTTGAATTTAAAATATAGTATTTACTGAGAAGATGATATATATATATATATATATATATATATATATATATATATATATATATATATATATATATATATATATATATATACATATATACACACACACATATATATATACGCATATATATATTATATATATTAGAGATAAGAAACGCAAGACGTTTTTTTATACTTTGCAGTATCAATAATATTACCAGATAAAGCGATAGTAGAGATATATGTTTGTTTTAAATAAATTTCTTCACTCTCCTACGTCAGAATAAATTCAGTTTAAACATGGTGTGTCTATTATGTTACATGCTTAGCAAATGCAACTTCTATCTATCTATCTATCTATCTATCTATCTATCTATCTATCTATCTATCTATCTATCTATCTATCTATCTTGTATGTATGTATGTATGTATGTATGTATGTATGTATGTATGTATGTATGTATGCATGCATGCATGTATGTATGTATGTATGTATGTATGTATGTATGTATGTATCTATCTATCTATCTATCTATCTATCTATCTATCTTGTATGTATATATGTATGTATATATGTGTATGTATATATATGTATGTACACACACACACACACACACACACACACACACACACACACACACACACACACACACACACACACACACACGCACACTTATTAAAATGATTTTTTTTCTAACTTTCGCACGTATGGAAACCCCTGCACACTTGTAAAATCGAACTGATGCCATTTTCAGCCTCAAATACAGACAAATATGCACAGAATAATTACCAGACAAAGAGAGGAAAATATATTGAGACAACTGGACATCGTTCTGACACCAATATGACATTCAAATGAAACACTTATTTTCTGAATCTTATTCTACGACAAAGAAAAGTTGCTTTGATTCTAATCCTCTCTGTGTTTCTACCACACGTTACATTATCAACACACTCACTCTTCAAATATACCATCTTTATATACCCTTTGCTTTGTTCTTTCTCTCTCTATCATTCTAAATTTGTCTCCCTATTGCTATTCGAAAGCGTGACATTTCTATACAATGTGTGTGTGTGTGTGTGTGTGTGTGTGTGAAGCGGTGTTAACATGATTACATGCAGTGACGTAGACGCAGAGTATAGAAATACCCATAGATACACACACACACACACACACAGCTCACATTTGCATACTCATATAACCCAAGGGAAGATTTTTAAATCAACACAAAAATCGATGAACGGAAATTTAAAGTTTATATATATTAATTTCATGCGGAAATAAAAGAAAGTTCTATGAATATCCTCTTTCTACGATCTGTTTGTCAATCATGAGAGAAAGAGAGAAGGAAAATAAATGAAGAGATGGAAAAGAACAGAAAACCAATGCGTGACCGAGGTATGCACATATTCGTTAGTTTGTAATCACGCTGGAAAGTAGGACAGAAAGCGCTGATGGAAATAAATAGGATTTACAAACCAGAGAACGACAGTAGAATGATTCAAAATATACGATGTGGGGGGCGGGTTGAAAAGTTCCTGGTTTTGGCTAAAAGAAAATACAGGAGGATCAGTTAATTATGATTTTATTCAACATATTTCCCCTCACAGATTCATGCACATGTTGCAGTAGTCCTTCAGTTTTTTTTAAGCCCCGTAAAAGAACTCGGAAGGTTGAGCTGCCAACCAGGCTTTTCGCGACACCCTTAAAGCCAGGAACTTATTGTGGTGCCACTGGTAGCGGCGAAAGACCGTTCTCTTCTTGCTTTATCTCTTTACAAATAAAAGGACTAGGATCCTGAGACTCATATGTCTTGGACATGTACAAAGAACACTGAAGTCTGTTGAGATTTTTCTTCAACGAAATTGTATTATTTTCGTACACAAAAGACGAATGTTGCCGTTACTAAGAATGAGGTAACACAGAAAGAGTTTTTGTTTTTATTGTAGTTGTAGCAACAGTGTTGTTTGTTGTTTGCCGGCTACTGACTTCTAATGTCATTTGTCCATCGACTGTTCATTGCCTTTGTGTTGTCAGCTGCTGACCACCGTCTCTGTTGGTCAACTACTACAGTGTCTTTCAATGCTCTCTCTGCTGCATCCCGAAGCTCTCTGTTTAGTAGTCACAATGTGTTGAATTTATACTGTTTGATAGCCTCCAGAAGGAAGCGCACCAAAAGACGGGATCGATGCTGGAGCCTATTCGACGCTGAGTCGTCATTTCTCAGATTTTGTTGACCACGGGTGATTGCTGAATATTCCCGCCACAGACATAAACTCAGAGCAGTATCAGCGAAAGGATATAAACCACTAATGCTTCTGCTAGCTATTCAGCACACTATAGAGTGGAATAAATTCGAGTCTCTTAATCACGACTAAAATCTCAAGTATAGCAGCTGAAACCGGTTCAAAGTGACTTGTTGATAAGAGATCGGAAGCGGAACCATTCTGCAGTGAAAACGAATTAAATCGTCGCCCCACCCCACTGAAACGAGGTGTATAGACCAAAGGGCGAAACCGTGCGCTCTGATATATTTGTTGATGATATGGAAGAGTTTCCAACATTGGAAAGAAGAGCTTGCAAAAATCTCTGAGCAGCTCATGTAGTTTCTGCGCAGAATCAAAGTAACAAATAGGATGCCTTGCGGTATTTGTTCTAAGTTGAAATGCCATTGCAGCCTACATAGTTTTGGTAGACCTAATCCGCTGGCCAATTTAACACCACTACTTGAATTTTAATTGCAAAAATGTATACTAAACCCTCCTGTTTTAGTATACTTTCATTTCCCTCCCTTACTCGTCTAAGAATCCCTGAAAATTATTATCATGGGCACTGTTCCTTACAAACTCACAAACAAACGCATTACTTCGAGACTGATTGTGGTGGAGAAAAGTATGGGTTATTCTTAAACTAACATCATCCAAATGTTTGCAAAGTACAGCTCCATTAAGTGCTCCCAACCGACAAGTTCTGATGTTAAACCGGACAACGGATTAAGTACACTACTCAAGAGCAGCTACATTCGGTCTAACGAGTTTCTGTATCGATTTCGTCTCCCCCATTTCACTCGCAAAATCAACTTGATCGACAAAATCAGTTGCCTAGGTCACCGTCCATTGGGGGAGAGCATGAGAAAACTTGCTTCTGAAGTAAGTATCTGAACCATATACGAACATTTATCCATTCTTCGATCTATCCATTGACCCATAGATCCAAAACTATCAATCCATCCATCCATGCTTGAATGCAAGCATACATACATACATACATACATACATACATACATACATACGTACATACATACATGCATGCATAGATACACACATAACATACATACATGCATACATACATACACAAACACAATCTCACTCACACAAATGTATGTATGTGTGCGTGTGCGTATGTGTATGTATGTCTGCATGCATGCGTGTATGTATGTATGTATGTATGTATGTATGTATGTATGTATGTATATGTGTGTATATGTATGTATGTATGTATGTATCTGCTTAGACGTAATCACACACTAAAGCTTTTGATAATGACTAGAAATGATTAAATAAAACTAAATTTGTTGTTGATCCACTTGTTACTGTACAACGAATATTTTAGACAACGCGAGGCCTGTGCCTATGTATGGCGTTCATATGATCATATGAAAGCTTATAGAATTCTTCAAGCCCTCACATATATTTTGTATTCATATTAAAGAAAGTTGCAGTGTCCTCTTAATTCTATCTATTTCATGTATTCATTTTATACCTGTACATTTCGTGATAAGTAAATTCAAATGCGTATGGAAATTATTATGTGTTATATAACATCATTGAAGCTACAGTAGTATTTTACATATGAAGCATAATTTATCAAATAAATTATCTGCTACTGAAAAAAAAAAAAATAAGAAGGGAATTAACTCTTCATAACATTATTGCTTTATTACCTCCCTTAGATGATAAATTTATGTATTTTTATTAGGTAATCTTCCAGTATTATTTACTCAAACGATCGTTATAGGCAGGCTAAAATTCGTTTAAAATATTAATGCAACGATTGACTTGCAGAAAAGTGAGTTGTTATATTAAACCTTCTTTCTTAGGCAAGGGCTATAGAAATATTAAGAACGATTTGTAGAATGTCACTTGTTATACAACACATGATGTCATACGAAGAAATATGGAATGTAGTTAAATGGAGAAGCTCATTTTACCACTTTGTGATGTATTATCATACAGATTACTTTGAACATTCAGATACTAAACAGTTTAATCAATTGTAGAAAATACTGTCATATGAATATTTACTTAACAGTGAAAAGACGTTTATTGTGATAGTGGCGGATTATAGGCTTAGGGATATGTCGATCAAAATACCTTGCGGTATAAAGTTACGTCCCCTAACAATTTCTTTTCAAATAGTCACCGGTGTCGAGTTAATCGTTCCTATCTGTTGGTGTAAAGTCCATAAAATTCAGCTATGTATTGTTAAGGCACATTGGTTGTTCACCTCGTCTTTAAAGTACCCGGATTCCATAAAGAACCAAAATGAAGTTGTCGCTTTGCTTTTATCTTCTGTTCTGTCCCTTGAAGTTTGTGGTGCCGTTCTCATGTACGGGTGCGTGTGTGTGTGTGTTTGTGTTTGTATGTGTTCATCTATACATACATACATACATTTATGTATGTGTGTGTGTGTGCGTAATATATATATATATATATATTATATATATACATGTATATATATATATATATATATATATATATATATATATATATATATATATATATATATATATATATATATATATATATATATATATATATATATATATATATATATATATATATATATATATATATATATATATATATATATATATATATATATATATATAGGCACAGGAGTGGCTGTGTGGTAAGTAGCTTGCTTACCAACCACATGGTCCCGGGTTCAGTCTCACTGCGTGGCACCTTGGGCAAGTGTCTTCTACTATAGCTTCGGGCCGACCAAAGCCTTATGAGTGGATTTGGTAGACGGAAACTGAAAGAAACCCGTCGTATATGTTTATATTTGTATATGTATGTGTGTGTATAAGTTTGTGTGTCTGTTTGTCCCACCCAATATCGCTTGACAACCGACGTTGGTGTGTTTACGTCCCCGTAACTTAACAGTTCGGTAAAAGAGTAAAGAGTATATATATATATGCACACACACATACATGGCGTGGCTGAGTGGTAGGAAGCTTGCTTCCCAATCAACATGGTTCCGGGTTCAGTCCCACTGCGTGGTACCTAGGGCAAATATCTTCTACTATAGCCCCGGGACGACCAAAGAACCCTCTAGGGTTCGAAAATCGATTAAGGTTGTTCATCGTTTTTCAGTCTGCGGAGAAATGGCTAAAAATTTGCTCTGTTTATAATTATACCACATGTTATATATATATATATATATATATATATATATACATATATATATATTTACGTGTGTGAGTATCTTTGTGTCTGTGTTTGAACCCCCTTATCACCTTTTCACAACCAGCATTGGTGTGCTTACGGGAACCGTATGCTAGCGGTTCGGCAGAAGTAACCGACGGAATAAGTATTAGGCTTAAGAAATAAATCCCGAGATCGATTTGTTCGACTAAAACCATTTCAAGACGGTGCTCCAGCATGGCCGCAGTCAAATGACTGAAACAAATAAAAGAATAAAAGAATAAATATATATATATATATATATATATATATATATACACACACACACAATGAAGGTTAGTGAACTAGTAGATTCAGATGTTATCCATGATGCCATGCCATATTGGATTAAGTCAACTTAATGGAGCCCAGACTTAGTGGAGCCCAGCCCTTTCCCCCTGTTTGACTACAAACGATTTCCTCAAGTAAACGAATGACGGAGAGAGAGAGGGGGAGAAAAAGAGAGAGAGAGAGAGAGAGGGGATGAGAGAGAGAGAGAGGGGATGAGAGAGAGAGAAAGGGGATGAGAGAGAGAGAGAGGGGATGAGAGAGAGAGAGAGAGAGAGAGAGAGAGAGAGAGGTGAAGGAAATGAAAGTGAATACCGATCCCTGGCTTGATACTTCATTTATCGAACAGGAAATTGAATGGCAAAGTCATCCTCGGTGGTATTTGAACTTAGGACACATAGTGCCGGACAGGATACGGGCGGGCAGTCTATCCAATATTATAATGACTCGATCACTTCGCAGCTTTATATAATCATTTATGCTCTCCTCCAAAAATGGGATTTTATATTATGAAGAAATTTGACTTGTTCCTGAAGAGTGGTGGATGGCAAAATCGGTAGTGCTAGCTAAAATACTCTGTGGAATTTCCGATTTATTGCTTAGTCATGACCCCTTTCAAACCCTCCTAGACGATTAGGGGAGAAAGATGAAAGTATACTAAAACAGGAGGTCTGGCTTAAATGCCTGCACTTAGAATCCAAGTTGTGGTGTTAAACTGGACTGCGGATTAGGTCTGTCGACTATGTAGTCTACAAAGGCATTTCAACTTAAAACAAATGCCGCAAGGCATCCTATCTGATACTCTGATTTCGTCAGTTCATTGCTATGGTGGACTGGTGCCATATGTATTGATCTCAAAATGATGAAAAACAAAGTTGATCGTGGCGGGATTTGAATGCAGAGCACAATGAACCGAATTGAATACTGCAAAATATTTCGACTGCCACTCTACTGACTCTGCCAGATCAGCGACTACACCT
>NC_142928.1:172965380-172972880 GCF_046866305.1 Octopus bimaculoides | reverse complement strand
TGTTGTTATGATGAATAGCCAGGAGAGAGAAAATTCGATGTAATGCTTTTCTGTTGGAGTCTTACGTATTTTTTCGAATTCAAATATTTTCAGAAGAATTCCAGATGTGTTTTTGCTGTATCATCATAAGTCAATTTATTAAGATATAGGAGAGAGAGAGAGAGAGAGAGAGAGAGAGAGAGAGAGAGAGAGAGAGAGAGAGAGAGAGGGAGAGAAAGAGAGAGAGAGAGAGAGAGAGAGAGAAAGAGAGAGGGAGAAAAAGGGGAGAGAAATTAGTGAAAGAGAGAGCGAAAGAAAGTGAATGAGTGAGTTAGAGAGAGAGAGAAGTGTGGCCAAAATGTCTGCCAGAAGCGTTAAAAGTTTTCCTCTCCACAAAGAAGGAATATTCAACGTTTCAGATCTTACTTGGAATTATGCTATAGATTTATTTGACTATTCGTGTTGAATTTTAGTGTCAACGAAATAAAAAGGAAAACAGCATGGTTACTCTATATGCAAGAAATAGCAGCCAAAATCTCTGTCTAATTATATTCCAAAGTCATGAAAATGAGAGAGATGCATTCATTAGTAAATGTAATTGTATTTACTCTAAACAAGAAGTGCCAGGTTTATAACTAGAACAGCTTTGATGAAATGCTCTTCCCAGCTGAGGCTGACCTGGGGTAAACAACAACAACAACTAAAGCAAAATCCTCCTTCTCTTCCCTCTCCTCCTCCTCCTGCACATCATCATCATCATCATTATCAACAACAACAACAATAACAACAAACATGAAGTGAAAATTTGGACTTCATGTTCTTCATTTTTTCTTCTACTCTAGGTACAAGGCGCGAAACGTTTAGGGAGGGGGCCAGTCGATTAAATCGACTCCAGTGCACAACTGGTACTTAATCTATCGACCCCGAAAAAATGAAAGGCAAAGTCGACCACGTCGGAATTTGAACTCAGAACATAGCGACGGCCAAATGCCACTAAGCATTTCATCCAGCGTGCTAAAGATTTTGCCAGCTCGCCGCTCATGTTTGAAGCTCTGACGAAGCTATAGGGTGATACTCAAGCACTCAACTATGAACGCATTGCATCTTATAGCAGAAACATCTGTAAGACAACGAAGTTTTTAATATAATTGTTTATTTGTTTGGCATCGCAAACTTTTCATTACCGCTCTGTACTTGACTGACGATTCGATCTGAAGCATATGTACATTGAGTTCTAACACCAGGTTATTGATATGACTAAGCTACACACACACACACACACACACACACACACACACACACAATTATGTGTGTGCGTGCGTGTACATGTGTGTATGTGTCTGTACGTCGACACTCTGAAAAAAAGAATTAAAAGAAAAACGTATTTATTCATACATTTCGGATTACTTCAAACACAATCTGGTACTTTATCAAAAAAAATTTTTTTACTACGTTTTATACAATTAATCTGACAAAACTGATAATGAGCAGGAATGCTTCTTTCGTTTCTGTTTTGTGTCGATAATAAAATATAATTTGTAGTTCGCAGCGTCAGAGTGGACGTGTTGGCTCTAATTCTATAAATCTTGTTCTATAAACATCAACTTCTATAAAATATATTAGACGAAACGACCTTTAACATCTCCTTTAATTCGAGCATGAGAACTAAAAAGTGGGATAAATAGTTAAACTAATGAAACGAGTTCCAACTTTATATCTATTCTCTTGTCGGTGCCCAACAAAATATGGTAATTATCATTAGTGAAATGTATCCCAATTAAACAATTTACACACATTTCTGGCTTGCTTAATAATTATGTCTAAATGATGTCGCAGTCGAAAGAACTGAAAAATGTTTAAAATGTCTGTCCAGTTTCCAATTAGTTATTAGTTTCTTGTAGCTGCATTCAACAAAATTTTCTGTGGTTCTGTGTCTCACTTTTCAATCCCACTTCTCAGTCTAACTGCGCACGCGCACACACAGACACACATTTAAATAGCCTTCACTTTCTCCTTCTCTCTCTCTCTCTCTCTCTCTCTCTCTTTAAACACATGTATGAACGAACTATAAGTTAGTTAAAATATATCTGACGTATTTTTTAAATTCTAAAGGTAAATTCACCGCAGTTACCGTGGAGAAGAATTCTCTCATATGACAAAAGAGGTGTAACGATACCATACCTGCCCAGTGTTACCTTCTAACGAATTCCCAGACGCGCTCTTTTGGCTCCTTAGCCTTCCTCAGTAGGAAATACAGAAGAGAGATAACCCTGGGTAGATTGACAGCCGTAGCTTTTACTAAAAACAATCAACATTAGTGACTGAGTTGCGCTACTGGTCTGCCAGGTCAGAATAAAAAATAGCAGTATCTACGCCAAGCAGTGATGAAGAAAAAAAGAACTTTAGGGTAATTTTAACTAACCTAAAGCTTGTGTATTCTTCATCGTTTGGCGCTGATGCTGCTTATACATGTATACGTACATAGGTATATATACATATATATTATAGTGTATAAGTCATAGTATATATATATATATATATGTACATATGACTTTGGTGCAAACAGTTCGAGATTTGCTCTTCGTAGACGATTGTGAACTTGTAGCACACTCTCTTGAGGACATGCAACTTTTCGCGTGCATCTAAGGCTTTTGGTATGACCATCAGCATCAAGAAAACTGAGCCTGTCCATCAGCCCATACATGACTATCCTCTCGCTGTTGCCCCTACTGTATATGTTGACGGGGAAGCATTAAAAACAATTTCCTCCTTCACCTGTCTAACGATGCTAAGATTGATTAAGAAATTGAGACTAGAATCGGGAAGGCTAGTTCCACTTTCGGCAAGCTTTATCATAAGCTTTGGAACAGCCACCACATATCGTTGAAGGTTAAAGTTGATGTATACAGGTCGGTGGTTTTGACACCTTTACTTTATTGTGCTGAATCTTGGACCCTGCACCGCCTCCCAATGTCACTCGTCTACTGTGTCATCGATTATCTGATGACCAAAGTCTGAGAATGAATTTCTAGCAGAAGTCCGCAATATAAATTTACATATATTAGCCAGAAAAATCCGCGATGTACTGAGTGCACGGTAGGTGAACCGCGATATGGCGATGGATTACTGTATTTCCTTCACGTTCAATAAAACTCTCACTCACTGGAAAGTGCATTTTTGCCCCTTTCGATTCCTCGAAAACTTTCTTCAGTTTTGCTGACACACTGTTGCTTATGTTTGGTTGGAATGTGAGCTCTTTTCCAGGAGAATTCACTTTCTCGAGATGTCACAATGAATTACTTTTCTGGGATAAGGTACTGAAATATCACAATACTTGCTCGTATAATAAACGGTTGCATCGTTTGACAACATTAGCAGTCGCTCCCAATAAGTAGATACGCTTAGAGGGTTTACCTCACCAGAAATCACATAACTGAAATGAGAATCAGTAAATCTTTAATTAAGTTATCACAATAACTGCAATACAAATAAAATGAAATTGGAATCACCAATCACTAACTGAAATGAGAAGCAGCGAATCGTTAATTAAGGTTCTTACAATAACTACCACACAAATAAAATAATTAAGAATGTCACAATAACTGCTATGTTTTCACGTGAAATATAACAATTACAGGAATTCTATTTAACTTGAGGATGATTATGGATCATTATTAATTTTTAGAATAATCTCAAGAAATGATGATTAATGGAAAACAAATGCGTTTTAGAAGTGGATGATGAGGCATTACTTGCAATTAGCTAAATTAGATATGAGCACAAAAGTTAAAGTAATTGTGAAAACATAATATTATGTTTTTCAAAAAAATAAATTAGAAATGAACCTCTGTAATAAGTCCACTAGAAGAATGTCTCCCATCCTGAGATGTTAAAATAGTTTCCAGAGGTAGCTGAGAATGTGTGAGAAACAGATTAAATTGAAACTTGACCTCCCTTTCAAAAACTACTACCGAAGATTTAAGGATTCAAGTTTCGTATACTTTTGTAGAGTACAAATTTATTATTCTTATACAAGAATATTGTTGATAGTGATTTCGAACTTTCGGCCAGCTAAGCCATCATCGGCAGTCCGACAATGACTTAGCCGGCTGAAAATTCGAAGTCACTGTCAACACCATTCTTGTGTAAGAATAATATATATATAGGTGCAAACGTGGCTGTGTGGTAAGTAGCTTGCTTACCAACCACATGGTTCCGGGTTCAGTCCCACTGCGTGGCACCTTGAGAAAGTGTCTTCTACTATAGCCTCAGCCAAAGCCTTTTGAGTGGATTTGGTAGACGGAAACTGAAAGAAGCCTGTTGTATATCTATCTATCTATCTATCTATCTATCTATCTATGTTTGTGTGTTTGCGTTTGTCCCCCCCCAGCATCACTTGACAACCGATGTTGGTGTGTTTTACGTCCCCGTAACTTAGCGGTTCGGCAAAAGATACCGATGAAATAAGTACTAGGCTTACAAAGAATAAGTCCTGGGTCGATTTGATCGACTAAAGGCGGTGCTCCAGCATGGCCGCAGTTAAATGACTGAACCAAATCAAAGAAAAGAAAAAGAATATACATACATACACACACACACACACACACACACACACACACACACACATATATATATGTATATATATATATATATATATATATATATATATATATATATATATATATATATATAGTGCGAAACGTCAATGATTGTTTCCCTTCCCTTTTACGCGCTATACTAAAATACCTTTGTTAAAAACTCATACCACTCACTCTATCTATTCTTGTGTTGGCTCATTACCGCGATTATCTGCAAACATCATATTACCGGTTCCGATGATGAATTATTTCTAACAGTGTTTAGGAGATAATTCAGAAAGACTTGTATAAATCCAGGGCCAAGAAGGAAACAGTATAGATACGAGTGAGACTGGAAAATCATGAAACCCATTACAATCTCTCTGACTAAATATCTTTACAAAAACAAAAACCTAAAGAATGAAAATATAAGAAAATAATGTTCGAAGGATTACATAATACTAATCTTTCAATATAGCAGAGCACATTTCTTCATGGAGAGTATTTAGGAAAGAATTGGATGTATATAAGATGAGCGAAAAAATTGAATGCGCACAAGAAATGTGAGGGTTGTAGGCAGAAAAAAGAATCGGTTTTATTAGAAGATGAGATGGAGAAGGAATGCGGTGAGTATACGTTTGTATGGTGAGGGCGGAGATGAAGATATAGTGGAGACCGTTTCTTTTTCTGATTTAATAAAGGAAGTTAGCCCGGCATGTGTATTTATGTAGATAGAAATATTCATTAATGTTGGATGTTAGCAGGAAAATTGTATATGGATTCAAGTAGTAAATGTGTCCATGCTGAAGTTACAATTTGTGTTGGTTGAAAGTTTTATTATGACTTATCAAGATTCTTTGTATATATGGGTACACTAGAGGTTGTAGGAAGGTATTATTTTAAGATGACGAGCTGGCAGAATCGTTAGCGTAACGGGCTTAGCGGCGTTTCATCCGCCTGTATGTTCTGAGCTCAAATTCCGCTACGGTAAACTTTGCCTTTCATTCTTTCAGGGTTGATAAATTTAGTATCTGTGAGACACTGGGGTTGATGTAATCGACTAGTCCCCGCCTGCAAAATTTAAGGCCTTGTGCCTTTAGCAGAAATGATTATTTTAAGTTTCTTACAAGAATATGTATAGATAACACCGATTCGCCAAGTCTCATGACTTAGGAATATATATCTATATATATTTACACAAGGGGGTGCTGAAAAGTTTCTGGCTTTAAAAATATCAAGAAAAGCCTGGTTTGACGCTCAAACTTCGGAGTTCTTTTAGAGGGCTTAGAAAACTGAAGGACCGCTGCTATAAGTGTTTGAATTAACTGACCTTCCTGTATTTTCTTTTACTCAAACCGAGGAGCTTCTCGTTATCCCTCGTACACACACACACACAAGTAAAAATTAAAAGAAGAAAAACCTCAAAGACTTCAAAACAAATGATCAAACACTGTAATCAAACGGCAATCCGAGGATATCGAAATTTCTGAATGTATTAATTAAAATTCATAATCCTTCTTCGTCACCGAATCTCTGTGAGAATGAAGCTCATAATCGTACTGCGGGAATATTAAAACATGTTTGCCTCGGCTTTTTGTACGCATTTTAGATTGGAGTTAATGTTAAACACATGATCATTTGAACTTCCTAGGACACCCACAAAATTGAAAAGCCACAAGACGACAATTTAAAGCCTAAAAGGGGAGTTTCTCGGAAGCTAAGCTTTCTTGGATGCTAAGTGACACTTGGTTAGTTTTCCAATCTATTTCCGTTTTACTTTTAATTATGTATATATCTATGCATGTATATTCAGTTCTTTTTTTTCATTTGAGTATCAGCTTGTAATTTTTTTTATAAAGGCAAGACAATCACGACTTGAATCCTAGGACCTTTAAAATGCCTATGTATGTGAAGAGTTGAAGTGAGTCCTGAAAACGAATAAACTACTTTTCAATTTTACAAGGCTTTTCCCAGTCGAAGTGATGGTTCTTTGTACCCTGTGTTACCTATTCCCAGCTGCGCTGACTGTGGCATTTAAGAATCAACTGTTTGTGTCCCTAAAGATTCGAACTGCTTACGTCTCAGCTGGTCGCTCATTACCCAGACCATTTGGTTACCTACGCTGCGTTGTAGATTACAATACACTTCTTGTTGTTTAGCCACAGATCAGGCTATGATCAAGCTTATCTCTTTGTATATCATAGATTACATTGTGGAATCTAACTGTATTTTTTATTTAAGTTTGAAGGGGATATGATTGATAATCATTATAGGTGGCTTGTCCACGATGAGAATCGTACACTTACACAATGTAGTGTATACATTATACATTTGTATATATACCTTTTATTGTATCTGATCCTAAAGAAATCTGTTGATCAAGAGTAAGATTAAGGTGTAGGAAGGAATATGGAGGCGTTTCCTTTTTGTTAATCACAAGAATTTTAATGATTATAAACGCAGTAAATGTCCTTAGTGAAATAGTTCGTTTATATGTTCCTGTTGAACTGCTTTCTTCATTTTAAATTACTTTTCTTTCTTGGTTAGAAATATTAATAAAGAATGAAGAAAGAACCAAACATTGCAAAAGTCACCGGAATTTAGCCTCCGTTCTACAATCAAAATATTTTTATGTTATTTTCAAATCATAATGAAATTTACCTAAAAGAAAAATAGATTTGATAAAAGGAAAAGACACAAAATAACAATACCAACAAGTAAGAAAATTAACCGAGAATAAGATTTATGATTGTTAAGATTCTTAAGTTGGAATCATTCAAGTCGTTGAAAATCACAAACCTTAGTGAAAACAATTTTTTTTTAGCTTCACAAATGACAAATAGGACAAGGAAATATTTCTCAGTACAAAAACAAAATCTGGAGAAAAAAAGAAAAAAGTACGAACTTTTTATTTTTTTATTTTCTAAAGTTCACATCTAGCTGT
>NC_142928.1:172956409-172964880 GCF_046866305.1 Octopus bimaculoides | reverse complement strand
ATCTTATAGTTAACCAGGGATTTGGACTCTAATTAACTAGTTCTTCGAATCAAAAATATACCATGGTAATCAAAAATATACCATGGTAATCAAAAATATACTAAGGTAATCAAAAATATACCAAGGTAATGAAAAATATACCATGGTAATCAGAAATATACCAAGGTAATCAAAAATATACCATGGTAATCAAAAATATACCAAGTTAATCAAAAATATACCATGGTAATCAAAAATATACCAAGGTAATCAAAAATATACCATGGTAATTGTTTCATACGAGTTGCTCATGCTCTTCTTTAGTGCTATTGTTATCTTAAATGTAACATAAATGTAAGAATTGACTCGCAGAAAGCCTGTAATCAACTCACCTAACTTTAATATTATGGCAACTTTAATATTCCTTTCTACTCTAGGCACAAGGCCCGAGATTTTTGGGGAGGGGGCCAGTCGATTAGATCGATTCCATTGCGCAACTGGTACTTAATTTATCGACCCCGAAAGGATGAAAGGAAAAGTCGACCTCGGCGGAATTTGAACTCAGAACGTGAACACAGACGAAATAACAGCAAATTTAATATTATGTACCTATTTTTCATTTATGATAAATTTCTGCCTCATTTAGAATTCATATTGGTTCAAATTTTGGCACAAAATCAGCAGTTTCAGGGGAGGGTAAATCGATTGCATCAACTTTAGTACTTAACTGGTAATTATTTTATCGTTCCTGAAAGGATGAAAGGCAAAGTCGACCTCGGCGGAATTTGAACTCAGAACGTAACGGCAGAAGAAATACCGCTAAGTATTTGTTCCAGTAAGGTAACGATCCCGCTAGCTTGCTGCCTTATTACCTCCCCTTCGCTAAGGAGGTATTGTTTTCAGTCGTGTTTACTTATTGTTTGTTTGTCAGTGGACAAGATATCTCAAGAACCGCTGGATGGATTCGGGTGAAACTTTCAGGGATGTTTAGCCTCAGGACTGCTACGAACTGATTATATTTTGGGATCGATCCAGTACCGGACAAGAATTCTGGATTTTTTTCCCTGTAATTTTATTTAATGTTCGAGAGCGATCGGGTTCATTTTCAATGTTCTCGTTTGTGAGAGCAGTCGAGTTTATTTCAGATATTCTCATTTTAAAAACCATCTCTGGCTAATCGCTGAGAGGACGTTGGTATTGTTGTCGAGTCATTTGATTACCTGTTGCATTTGATGTGTGTTCGCTTCATATTAGTCTTGTTGTTTAAATTGTTGAAGATCTACTGCACCTAATTGTTGTATTACTGAATTGTTAAATTTATTGTTACCTGTGAATTTTTATTTTCTTCCCCATTTATGGGTGGAGTCGTGAATAACAACATTATGGAAAGTCAACGGGTTCCAGCAGGCAGTTACGCTGCAGTAACTGAGAATAGTCTAACGGCAGATATCCTGCATGTTAGAGAAATTCAACTGAACGACACAAATTTTAAGAAATATAATGAATTGTTACGAAAGGAGGAAGACAGCCTGAGGCTGACGCCCAAGGAACTTATGGAAAAAACAGAAAAAAGGATAGTATCTAAGGACACTGTCTATCGCTACATAAAGAGTTGAAATAGCTGCAGCAGAGGCAGTCGAAGAATGCTTGAAAGAAATCAAAAGCTTAACTACGTAATACACCAGAGGAAAGAAATATGGTACAGTGGAGGTACGTTTCGTGAGTGAACAAAGAAGCGATAAAGCACTCCATTGTGCCTTTGAGATCAACTGAGTGGGTACTACTACCAACCTACTGTGGCAAACGTGCGGCCAGAGTGAGGATTGGTTGAGTGCCCCCAGGCATTGACGAGGCGTGGCTGGTGGCAGCCATCCTCTATAATACAGAAGAGGAGACTAAAATACTTAAAATCACAAGAACTACGGAGGTAAATTGCTGGGGATATGGCTTTGAGGCGACGGTCCACATCAGTTTACCAGACCTCCACAAAATTGTAGAGGATTTAGTGTTATCGGACGAGACGAAGCTAAGAGTTGTAGTGGAGGGTAGACCTCCCATATGTTTTCAGTGCGGAGTACGGGGACACATAAAAGCTAAGTGTCCCCAGAAACACGAAGAGGAGGTGACGGAGATGGAACAACAAGGAGAGGTAAAGATACAAGGTGTAGAGGAACAGAGGGCAGTGGAAAATATGGAAGAAAGAAATACAGTGGTGAAGAGGAAGAAAAGACAAGAAAACGCGGACTCACCACCAAAGAGTCCCATGAAGAAAAGAAAATGAAGTGTAGAGGAGAGACAAGGGTTACTAAAAGGAGGAAAAACGAACGAGCAGAAAAGAAACGAGATGTCGGCAAAATTAAGCGAGAAAGACGAAGAGAGAAAACAGAGAGCGATACCAGCAATTAGCACGGGGGAGAAAGTAAATGGACAGGTAAAAAAGGAAGAGAGAAGAGAAATGACAGTAACATCGTATGAGAGACAAGCAGAGGAGAAAGAGATAGAAACACCAGCAACAGAAGAAGAGATTAGAGATGAAATCAGAAAGTAACACTGAAGGGAAAACAATTAAGAACTATGATACAGTACAGAAAAAATGTTGAAATTGAAAAAAAAACAGATCACGAAAATGAAAAGTGTAATTAGGGGGAAATTGGCGCCCAGGGAGTGCAATGAAGGATTTAATGAAGTCTTGCTTGTAAAAGAGAAGTGTGAAAGGTTGAAGGAACTATTCGGGGAAATGGTAAAGATATCGCCGTTACAGTCTCGATTTAATGAGTCGCTACCGGTAGTGGTATTTGATGACATAGTGGAATATCTAATATAAAGGAAAGTAAGTGAAATATTTAAAATTTTAAATTAAGGACTTTAAAAAAAATGATGGAAAAAAAAAGAATAATGAACTGTGTGATACATAAACAGTAAAATGGAACTGCCTGCTTGTGGTGGGCAGGCAAGTCATTTCATCTCATTTATCATTTATTCATAATTTCATCCGTTATATATTTTGTGTAACCCACTGTATTGTTTTGTATGTCTTTGTATTGTCCCATCTTTATAAGAGGTCTTGTGCTTAATAAAAGAAATCAGGACGTTGGTATTGCCTTGGCGGAGGGTTGCGCTCTCTGAGTGCACTTGTTTAGAATTACTATTGGTTTCAAATTTTGGAGCAAGGTCAGCAATTTTAGGGTAAGTCGATTACCTCAACTCCAGCTGGCTAACGATTCTGCCAGCTCGCCGCATTACTTAGGATTAATATTCCAAACTATTTCCATTTTATTACCTGTCTTTGTTATCGCATATTCTCAAGGCTTCTGTGCTATTTTTATGCTTTTCTACAAGTGTGGTAAATAGTAAAGGAGTCATACCCGTACATTTCTCCTTTACGCGCGCACGCGCACGCGCACGCGCACGCACACACACACACACACACGCACACACACACACAGACAGACACACACACACACACACACACACACACACACACACACTATCTATCTATCTATCTATCTATCTATCTATCTATCTATCTACTCTTTTACTCTTTTACTTGTTTCAGTCATTTGACTGCAGCCATGCTGGAGCATCGTCTTTAGTCTAGCAAATCGACCCCATGACTTATTATTTGGAAGTCTAGTAATTATTCTATCGGGTGTTTTTGCTGAACCGCTAAGTTACGGGGTTATATGACAATGGTTATATGACAATGTAATATGTTAATGTCTTGATAAATACCGTGAGTACATTTTCAGTTCAAATATTGTCAAACACGTCATTTTCTTCGAATCCTTCATGAGTATTCAATCAATTATACTAAATTCTAACAGATTTCTGGTTTGTGCCAATATTGTTTAAATAAATGTCATATTATTTCTTACTTTCCTAGCTGTTTTTTTAAATATTTTTGTCGCTATCAACAAATTTAAGAAAATGTTTTCCCCTTCGGTCTCAAATTTCTAAGTTTTGCACTTTCGTTTCTAGATCCTAAGATACAACTTTGTTTTTCCCCACGTGAATCTTTGGAGGATCCTGCAATAACTTAATACATATTAAGACAAACTGCATGCCAGCTTAGCAATTTTTTTTCCTGTTTGCAACCCTTCCTGAAGTTCTCATTTGAGTTCAAGTTTTACGTATATCATTTAATTAAAACAGACATTTTGATCAAGAATTCTCATCTCTTTGTTAGTCTTCTTATCATGAAATTTAGTCAGATTTACCTTCTCTTCACTTCCTGTCAATATTTCCGACAGTGACATTACATTTTCTAAGGAGTTATTCAGGCAAATAAAGTTATTTGTACAATATGATCACCCTCGCTTCATCTTTAAATAATGCATTTGACAATTTCAGCAGATTATGCTTGTATCAGTTCATTTCATTGAAGCTCCAATGGATTACTTCTTTTGTATTTAGCTTCTCAATCTTGAATGGTGTATTTAAATTTCCGGGAGTTGTAAGGTATTCTCTTTTACTTGTGAAGTCTATATGGAACATCATGTAAAAAAAAATTTAAAAAAAAAAAAAAAAATCAAAGCAAAAACCAAAAACAATCTATTTTAATGTGTTTTAATATATTTTAATTCTCCAAAATTTTCTGTGGTTGAAGTTACTGCCAAGTATAGTAATAAGAAAGTGTCTGTTGTCGTGTATCGAATGCTCATCCTGACTGAATCCACCTTGCTCATCTCTACAGTAGCGACTGCCAGATTCCGTTGGACTACAGCGACTATACAGTCGCATGAATTATTAGCAATGATAGCAAATTCTCTTCTAAAACACACCATACATAACGAGTTAAAAAGTCTGAGAGTAAAGTACTAGATATACTATATTTGAAAATAAGCTGGGATGATCTCGGATGGAATGTCCATAATCATAGATAAATTCAATTAGACCTGATTTGAAGTAAATGACATCAATAACAGGCGTGAAGAAGTAGACTGAAAAGGAAAGAGGGAGAGAACGCAAGAGAGAAAAAGAGAGGGATAGAGAAAGAGTGGGAGAGAAAGAGTGGGAGAGAGAGAAAGAGATAGAGAGAAAGAGAGAGAGAGAGAGAGAAAGAGAGAGAGATAGAAAGAGAGAGAGAGAGAGAGAGAGAGAGAGAGAGAGAGAGAGAGAGAGAGAGAGAGAGAGAGAACAACATATTCACACTTTAAATTTACATCTTTACGATTAGCGCCTACATATCGAGCCAACAAAACCTCCTGCTATAAATAGTCGATAAACTTCTTTAAAGTAAACTCCCAACTTACAAAAGGGAAAGACGCGATGGTTACAGAAAGGATAACTTTGCGTATGTAATATGTCTACTCAAACAGAGTTGAATTAGGACCAAATAACAACAACGACAAATCCTCCATGTAGGAATGTGCCGCAGGCTCTCCAGATTAACGGAAGCAAGAACAGCTAGGAATAATAAATCTGAAGATCGCACCAGGCCCGTAGACGCACAATATCAGAGTATTTGTCAGTTCATAAATAGAAAACTACATAAAATTCACCACGCATCTTTCAAAGCATGTTCCATATTCAAGGATTTGATATGCTTGTTATCGTACAAAGTATTTCCTTACGAGATGTTCATATCAATGAGATAATTTGATATATTTTAAAGCTTTGTTTGACATTAAATGTATGATCTAGGAAGTAACGACTAGGTTTAGGTTTTAAATACAATGTCACATACACACCTGCACACGTAACGTCTCTCTCTCTCTCTCTCTCTCTCTCTCTCTCTCTCTCTCTCTCTCTCTCTCTCTCTCTCTATATATATATATATATATATATATATATATATATATATATATATAACGTATATATGCTTGTGTGTGTGTATACACACACATATACATATATATATATATACATATATATGTATATATTCGTACATAAATACACATACACACATGTATATATATATATATATATATATATATATATATGCGAATGTATGGGTATACAAACATACACACACATACATATATACACACACACACACACACACACACACACACACACATATATATATATATATATATATATATACATGTATATATATATATATATACATAATAAACACGCACACACACACACACACACACACACACACACACACACACACACATATATATATATATATATACACACACGTACATACTTCCATACATATACACATAGACGCATACACAAACCACACGCTCGCGCACACACGTGCTACATGCTTACATACATGTATGAAATTATATATATACACAGAAGCTGCTGTAGCAACGACAACAATGAGAATCCTTTCTTCTGATCGCTTCTCTGAAATTACCGTTATGTTCAAATCGATTATAGACAAAATCCACGTATGAAAATAATATAAAATATAACAAAAATACAGTAGATTCTCCAGAGGTATACTTTCTTTACATATTAATGTATAAAATTATTAGCGTATGAATTGTTCGTCTTGAAAGAAGTTGTATTCACAAATCGGAAGCAGAACAAATTGCAAAGTTTCGAGGTATCTTTTGTGAAATTGTTCCACCAAAGATGTCATTCTGACATTAGCATGATATTTCTGCGATTATTCCGTTCTTGCACTTGTTCAAAACAACGAGAATTAATTATAGAATTCTATCTTCAATTGGAAAATCTCTATAGGTGTTGTTATACTAATACATATATACATGTATTCATACATACGTATATAGGTATGTACGTACATTTATACATACATAAATACATTATACCAGAAACATATTATAACGAGAGCTGTAGAATGTATAATCACGAAGATACAAATTTCAGAAACCACTGTGATGTGGAGGACCTGATCACACATTTCATGAAAGAATACTGGTGGAATGCTCCTAAGGAGACTTCAATAAAGCATATGCGTAAGAGATCAGATATAAATATCTGTGACACAGAAAAGAAACTATGTATAGTAACTGAAATAAAAACCTGGCATATGAAATCCTACCCTTACGGAAACAATATGACTCAGTGCAGCAAAACCAAGTTCCTACATTACACTGATATGGAACCAATAAAAGAGGAAGAAGTGAAAATGCTCTAAAAATAACAAGAGGCAGGGTACTGAGGGAATGATGAAAAAGCAGAAAACACATCCTAGATTTACAACAGTGAAGAAAATAATTCAGCTTCTCAAAACCAGAAAGGAGAAAGCTAATTCGAAGATTACAGATCCAATCCATCACTGGAACTGTTAAAATCTGTAAAACTTTCCAGACGTTTATCTTTTAAATATATATGAGCATGTCTAGATATGCAACTATATGCATGAGAATATATACATAAAACATGCAAATCTGCACATACTTACATAGTACATACATACATACATACAAACAAACAAAAATACCCTGTTGTTGATGTTAAAATTCCAATCAAGGAGTCTTGGATCTAAATTAGAAACCGGTTCTTTTTCTATTGGCAAGAAATCTTGAATTAAACTGAATATTGACATACATACATGCACACATACATGCACACATACATGCACACATACATACATACGAACATACATACATACATGCATACATACATATGTATGAACCTATACATGCTTGTATTGTTTTCTTGAACGTTATTATAAGTTTGGAAACAAGTCTTTCGATTGCTGAGATTCTGTATTGTTATGATGAGAGTGAGATAGCCCCTAATGTGCAAGTTTATAAATAGACCCATAACAGCTCCTTCAGTTTAAGTGCCATGACGCATTCGATAGAATATTTTACAGAAAATAATCAAGTACACACATTCACAACACACATACGCACACATACGCATGCATACACAAACAAAAGAAAAGATCAAGTTTTATTAAAGCCATTCAGCTGGATGATCTTCAATTGAAGATCATAGAATTGTTGTTGTCAAAGAATCATTAGAAAGGCAACAAATTGGAAATCCATTGGGACACGCAAGCATCGAATCAATATCAGTTAATGTAGGGTTTCTATAATATAGTTCTGCAAGACCTTTTGTAAAATGTTGGTTATGCAAAACCGTCAAAAGAAAAAAAGAAAACAGAAATCACAATCCCTAAAAAAAAGTAAAAATAATAATTGAAACAAATGAATTTATTGAAGCTGAACTCTGCAATACTGTTCATCAATTAAAAATCCGTGTAGGATGGTTGAAAGAAGAAGGATAAGTGAAATAAAAAAAAGTATATATTTCGTAAAAGATTTAACATAGAGTTATAATAAACTGTATTTTTATTGCTACTTATTGCTACTTATTTTTCGGAAAATAAAAATCTTTTTTGGTAATATTTTAATTTGCTTTATTATAAGTCAGGAAAAAAAAAAAACTCTTAAATTTATTAACGCATATCTTTATACGTATGTTAAAACCTATATATACATATGCATGTGTTCATGTATATAAAATACATTGCAACATAATATAATACAGCATAATATAATTTAAAATACCGTATATTTCAGAATTTCGTGACGGTTGTATATACGTGCGTT
>NC_142928.1:172946409-172951409 GCF_046866305.1 Octopus bimaculoides | reverse complement strand
ATTAAGTGCGGCTAATTTTTATAAGGCTTTACTCGACCACATATGTAGTCATTTAAGTTATAGAGGGGCCAAGTAGCACATACACGAACAGATAAACACACGTACACACAGACACACACGTACACATACGCGCGCGCATACATACAAAGCATCAAGTCAGGAGGTAAGAGAGGTGAATATATATAGATTTAATTTTTCCGATATGAATTCCATATGATAAGAGCTATCGTGTAAGCTTTATTATGTAGTATTATTTATTTCAGTATACAAAATTATACGTACACGTTTACATCAATATGTATGTTCAGCATTATACAATACAATTTTATATTCACAAATTCATGCTAATAAAGAAAGCTAACTCTTCAGATCACCAGAATATTATGGGTACATCTACGATTCAACTCTGATTCCTACGTTTACTGATTGCCGATTTCGAATGGAGAGCTAACTGTTAATACCACGTGATTATCTGAAAACAACTTTACTACTACTACTACTACTACTACTACTACTACTACTACTACTACTACTACTACACACAAAGTGAGTATGATCTGCTAACTTGTTTCAGTGCTTTAGCCCGTTGCTTAAATTTCCTATGTAGTCGTGAGCAGACATACGGAGGTGGAGGGTAGGATACTGAAAATTTCTGGCTTTAAAGATATTGCGAAAGGCTTGATTGGAGGCCCAACTTTCCGAGTACTTTTACAGGGCTTAGAAAAACTGAAGGGCCGCTGTAATAAGTGTGAATCTGAGAGGGGAATATATTAAATAAAATCATAATGAACTGATCTTCCTGTATTTTCTTTTACCCAATGCCAGGAACTTTTCAGCACCCGCCCCCGTAGACACACTGTCAGTCCTCCTACTCTTGCCTGGGCAGATCATCAATGATATGACAGCTGAAGGGGAAAATAGCTGCTTTAGCAATACTGGAGCAACATAAAAGTAAGTACCTTTGCCAAGACATAATTTAGTGCCTGGTCCCGGGAACCAAACTCATAACATATTAATCATGAACTCAACAATTTCAACATAACAGCATGTATCTTCACTTTACGTACATGTATATAAGTCTGTATGTATGTGTGTGTGTGTGTGTGTGTATGCTTCTATGTAAGTTTATATAAATACAGACACTAACATGTTAAGCGGATAAAATAATTTTAAATAAGTGAAAACGCAATGCAAACAGGTGGATAATAATTTTACTCCAAATATCGATCAGCTATGTTGCGAATAACATAATAGAGTGCGTGCATGCGCGCATTGATGTGAGAGTATTAATCGTTGGCAAGGACACAGTATTCCGTTTTGCAAATATAATATACAACCAAGTATATGATAGGTTTACAAATCAATATTGTGTCTCAGCTTCTGTTAGTATTGCTATGTTTTCGCATTTAAGATTATCTATATAGATTTTCTGTAGAATTCAGATCTAGCACTGGAAGTTACTACGTTTCGTAAACGAACGCGTCTATGTAGACAATGCGATCGAAAATAGAAAAAAAAAATAGATAATATGTATATATGCATATTTGAAGAGTTATTGCTCTTCCAACAGCACCACATCCGACCCATCAACTATCCATGAACACATAATGGGTATTTAAGCAACGTAAACGTGTAATATACCTGATAGCATATTATGGTCCAAAACAAAATACCGTGTCCTAGCGGGCAATTAATTTGCACGTACAAGTTGTCAGGAATGTGTTTGATATATAAATTGGACTATCTATATATATCACACCGTTAAAATTGGTGGGTGTTTTAGTAATGTGATCGTTAATAGTTGATGGGTTGGATGTGGTGCTGATGAAAGAGAAACACAACTTGAAATATGCATGTACACACATTACCTAGATATTCTATCTTTGATAGCTTTGTTTACGAAGATCCATATATATATATATATATATATATATATATATATATATATATATATATATATATATACATATATATATATATATATATATATATATATATATATATATATATATATATATATATATATATATATATATAGGGAAGCGGATTTGAAAATGCAGAGGTCTTTTAAAGATGTTTATTCACTTGACTATTTTCTCTTTTTAAAAAACAAAGATTTTCAAAAGTAAAATGTAAGGCTTTGTGTAGCCTTTGTAGTGTTAAAAATTAGTTAACATAGATGTATTAAAATAAGAACGTATTTTACTTGCCTATTTTGAACACTTTTATATAAACTATTCAAACAACAAAGCCTCTCTTAACACTTTCTTATTGTCAAAGATTCTATTTCTTAACATTTTCTTATCATCGTCAAAGACTCTATCACTGTATTTTAATACATCTATGTTAACTAATTTTTAACGCCACAATGGCTACACAAAGCCTTACACTTTACTTCTGAAAATCTATTTTTTAAAAAAATTGAAATTGGTGAAGTCAATAAACATCTTTAAAAGACCTCTGCATTTTCAAATCCTCTTCTGTATATATTTTAACTCGTGCGGTACCTTCCAATTTTACTTTGTTTTATATATAACAAAATAGGCAAGTAAAATAAGTTCTTATTTTAATACATCTTTACACATAATTGTATGTACATATATATATATATATATATATATATATATAATTACGTTATATATGCTTATCCACCTACAGACACACATACACACACACACACACACACACACACACACACACACACACTCATATAGGTAGGCGTCGAAAATGCAACATGCAAAAACAAAATTTACATATATACATATATTTGTTCGCATATACGCCTATACACACACTCAGATACACGAACAGTCACACACACACAAGCATACGCACACACAGAGAGTCACACACACACAAGCATACGCACACACACAGAGTCACACACACACACACACATATTTATACTTGCACGCATATGAATACATACATTGGACTTTACGTATGCCGTCCGCGTATTTTCTTGGCAAAAACACGAATAGCTTAATTTGATGTTTAATTAATCTGAAGTTAATCTATGTATTCCGATGTTATTTTTATTTCTATTTCCCATGAATATCATAAAAATGCGTTCATATCTAACATTATGTAATCTCTCTATCTATCACTTTTTCAAGAATGTGCATTTATGTGCATTTTGTGTGTGTGACGTTTCTAGGTATATATGTACATTATATATATACATATATATACATTTAATTATTTATATATGTATATATAAGTGAGTGTCTATATATACATGTATATATATATATATATATATGGAGCTAATTCACGGCAGCTTTCGTCCTAATTTTGGGACTGCCATGTTGGCTTGGCGATAACTATTAATTTCCAGTACCGCTGCCGTAGTCTCCTTTAGAGAGACTTAGAAATATTAATAACTCTATTTCTGAAAACCAGTGGATAGATTCCACTGAAATTAGATAAATAACCTTCGAGCAGATAGTCAGCGGCGCCGCCTGGCTAAGGCTTGGCTACTCTGCATTGACAAGGGGCAACACCCTGAAACTAGTCTAGTCTGCAGATGCCAAACCAGCAGGGGGACACTGCTGACCTCCCCTGTTCGAAGGTTATAAAGGACACAGGTTTCGTGTGTCACATAGCTAGCTAGAGGCGATGGCTTCTTGGAGCTAATTCACGGCAGCTTTCGTCCTAATTTTGGGACTGCCATGTTGGCTTGGCGATAACTATTAATTTCCAGTACCGCTGCCGTAGTCTCCTTTAGAGAGACTTAGAAATATTAATAACTATATATATATATATATATATATATATATATATATATATATATATATAAAAAACATAAAAAGCAAATAAGTAACAAGGATATCATGGTATTAGTGCATTACAGCCGTTTCAGGTGGCTCCATTTAATCGAACAATGCGAACATTACATCAGATTGGTTAGGGTTTTCAACATACAGGATACTCCATTATAATTTTTAGCAAATATTTCGTCAAAACTAGACAATGACAGAATTACATGCTACTATTGTTGTGACAGAATGAATGTAGGGAGAAAATACCCCAACTATAATTTGGAGTGGCTGAAGAGAATAACAATGGGGTTCGTGAGAAGGTAATATAGCTACAATTATTATCCATCTCCTTATCACCGTCAAAAGATCTAATGCAGCTAGTATACAAACTCGACTAAGAATTAAAACCACTGGGAAGTGACAGTTAAATTCTAGCTGGTGTGCAGTTAAGTTCGAGCTGTGCAGATAATATTGGACTGACTGGTTGCCTCAACTTAAGTACCTAACTCATTGAATCATATTTCTTTACACACACACACACACACCTATATATATATATATATATATATATATATATATATATATATATATATATATGTATGTATGTATAAATAATACAAAATAGGACAAGAACGCTAAACATCCAGTCAGTTAGGTAATACAAGAAAGGGACAACAAAACACCCAAATAGACGATACAAAGAAAACAAGGACAGGTCATTCGGAGTTTTCTTTCATCAGTCGAGATCAAGATTATCTTTGCAATTTCGGCTGGTTATTGCTCGATATTGCTCCAATCTGGCCTGCCCCAAGGAAAAACTAAGCTAAGAGCATTAGATTCCTTGGAAGAAAGCAGCGAATGTATACAAAACAAGGACGAAAAAAAAAAAACGAACAATGTCACACAGATACAATAAAAATAATAACAGGACATAACAACAGGTGTCTTTCGACTAAGGACGAATTAAATTAAGCTGGCGTGTATGGAAATAAAGCCTTACGGCAGGGATACAAGATTTCACAAGTACAGGGAGGAATATCGAAGAAAGATCAGGCTTGGCCGAACGCCGGTCACGTGGGAAGAGAGGTGGAGGCAGAGGGACAAAAGAAATAAGGAAGGGCGAGAAAAATGACTGAGACACAGTGAAGTGAAAAGTGGAGGGAATATATATATATATATATATATATATATATATATATAGTGCTATGGATGACACCTCTGAAACTCATTGACACCACT
>NC_142928.1:172936409-172943909 GCF_046866305.1 Octopus bimaculoides | reverse complement strand
CCTCGGCGAAATTTGAACTCAGAACGTAGTGGCAGACGAAATACCGTTAAGCATTTCACCCGGCGTGCTAACGTTTCTTATTTCTTTGTTGCCCACAAGGGGCTAAACATAGAGGGGACAAACAAAAGGATTAAGTTGATTTCACCGACCCCAGTGTGTAGCTGGTACTTAATTTATCGATCCGAAAGGATGACAGGCAAAGTCGACCTCAGCGGAATTTGAACTCAAAACTTAACGGCAGACAAAATACCGCTTAGCATTTCGCCCGGCGTACTAACGTTTCTACCAGCTCGCGGCCTTTCGACGTGCTAAGGTTTCTACCAGCCCGCGGCCTTTCGACGTGCTAAGGTTTCTACCAGCTCGCGGCCTTTCGACGTGCTAACGTTTCTACCAGCTCGCGGTCTTTCGACGTGCTAACGATTCTACCAGCTCGCGGCCTTTCGACGTGCTAAGGTTTCTACCAGCCCGCGGCCTTTCGACGTGCTAAGGTTTCTACCAGCCCGCGGCCTTTCGACGTGCTAACGTTTCTACCAGCTCGCGGCCTTTCGACGTGCTAAGGTTTCTACCAGCTCGCGGCCTTTCGACGTGCTAAGGTTTCTACCAGCTCACGGCCTTTCGACGTGCTAAGGTTTCTACCAGCTCGCGGCCTTTCGACGTGCTAAGGTTTCTACCAGCTCGCGGCCTTTCGACGTGCTAAGGTTTCTACCAGCCCGCGGCCTTTCGACGTGCTAACGTTTCTACCAGCCCGCGGCCTTTCGACGTGCTAAGGTTTCTACCAGCTCGCGGCCTTTCGACGTGCTAACGATTCTGCCAACTCGCCGCTTTGCCTTTAGATTATAATAATTTATGTGATAGTTATGGCGAAACGCTGCCCAAAATTGTCTTGGCGTTGTTGACGGTGGTGATTTTAATGGTGTTTAAGGTGGTGGTGTTGATAATGGCCGTTGAGAATGTTGGTATGCGCGGCGTAGTAGTTATGGTAGTAGTGCTGATGGTGATAACCTGATGGTTGTAGTGATGGTGATAGCAATGATATTGCTTATTATATTTATTAGTAGTGGTTCGGTAGTTGTGTTACTGATGATGGTAGTGGTGTTGGTCGTAGCGGTAACTGTGTTAGGGTGATTATGAGTGGATTTGGTTGATGGAAATTGACAATTATTGACAATTATGTGACAATTATTCGGTAGCCATCCATGATAAAACTCCGAGTTTCCGATATCGGGGCGGAAACAGTATTTGTTCCAGAACCGTTACGCTCTGAGTTCAAATCCCAACCTGTTCTGCTTTGCCTTTCATCTTTTTGAGATTGATAAAGCAATGTACCAGTCGATGGTGGCGAATTTGCAGAATTATTTCAGCGGCACACAAAATGCTGTTCTGCAATCGTTCTGGTTCTGAGTTTTTGGGGGCTATACTTAATTCTCCGACTGGTTTAATATCTCCACTCGGTCCTGGGACGTCTTCAGGAGAGTTCATTCTGTTGCAAGCAAATCAGTTAGATATCTGATTTGATGATAAATTTCCCTTTTCCTCTTAACAGACACGTAGGCCTTCAAACATAAAGTCCTTTTTTCCCCACAAACAAAGCAGTAACGTATATTTGAATGTTATGATAGTGCACAAACATCGAGTAGATAGAGCAAACAAACTATTGTGGAGTAGTTGGTACTCTTTAGAATTCATTTGACGACCTGCCGCACAGCCAAGAAATTTTCTCATTACGTAGAATGTAATTTTAATTGAATGACATGTTCTCCTCCTCTGTCTAGATCACTGATATTTTCTCTCCACGCCTGTTATCAAACTCTGTTCACAATGCAAGAGAAAAATATAGTAGAAACATTTGCCCATGTTATCGCACAGTAAGATATGAAGATGTAGGCCAGAAATCCATGGTGGCAAAACGACTTTTTTTTTTACTACAAACTAATTTTATATGTGATGTAGCATCGTTCCTGGAGAGTCAAGTTAAAGACACCGGTTCGTCCTCGAATTGACATAATTCATTTAATTCTGTCCTCATGTTAGTTATATCTCTCTGTAGTTAACAGTCGGGAGGAAAACAGACTTCACACGGCTTATTTCACCCTTGACACGAAAATTATTTTCCCAGGTCAGCTCTGATCAATTGACTTATAGTCAGACACTGTCTGATTATCAGATGTTTAAAACTTTTCAAACATATTGTATTTGGTACAATATTTTTGAAATAACTCCTTTTATTTAAACGTTATGGGGCAGATTTAGCTACAATTTCTAGTTACTCGCATGAACACATATAGGCTCCCACATGTGATTGCTACGTGAAGGATAAACACTACAGCGTTGACTCGACGGCTCACAAAAACGTACAGGTTATTTTCCACATCATGTAGGCATGTGAAAAGTTCCATTTCTAATAGGACGAGTCATTCCATTTGGCACAACTTGGAGTCTGATTCTTCGTCAGGTTCTATTTGATGATGTTGTCTGCTACTGTTTAATTTATTGCTTTTAATTAACATTTCACACTAAATTAGACACGACAGTAGGTATATAGTTAATAAACAATTCGGATAAAATGAAGTTAAATATCTTTAAAATGATGAGTGTGTATAAAATGTACATGTATATGTGTGGCACATGTTTTTGTATGTACGCGCTCTTTCATTGTGTGCGTGTGTGTGTGTGTTGTGCACAGTACGAAGAGTTACTAATTGCAGCGCCAGAGTATTGACTATTTCCGCCGGATGTCATATTCATTCTACCTTTTTTTAACCATCGGATATCTAATTCAAAAGCTGCACGTGTATGTGCATATGTATCCACTTATATATTTATACACACACACACACACACACACACACACACACACACACACACACACACACACACACACACACACACACACACATATATATATATATATATATATATATGACTTATATATATATATATATATATATATATATATATACGTGTGAGTGTGTGTGCGTATGTACACACACACACACACACACATGTATATGTACATATACTTATAGATAAACGTGCGCATTTACTTGTTTCAATAGTGTAGGTTGTTTAAAAAAGTTCATTAAATAATCTGATTGAAAGACACGGAGTTTCAAAGTGAAATATTTGCTTAACAGAGAGAGGTTATCTGTCAAAATGCTCAGTTATCAGCAATTTATAAATTCATCTCACATTCCGCATCTCTCTCACGCGCAGACACACACGCATAGACTAACATATGTATGTATTTATGTATGTGCGCTCTTTGGGTTTGAATTATTAGAATTTTAAACCAATGAAAAAAGTATTAGTTTCTAATCCAGAAACAAGGCTCTTTCCTTGTGAAAGACGCAATATCATGTTGCTAACGTGATGTTTATATGTATGTATGAAATTGCACATATATTACAGACACATGCATATATATATATATATATATATATATATATATGAAGCTTGCTTCCCAACCACATGGCTCCGGGTTCAGGTCTCACTGTGTGGCACCTTGGGCATGTGTCTTCTACTATAGCCTCAAGCCGACCAAAGCCTTGTGAGTGGATTTGGTAGACGGAAACTGAAAGAAGCCTGTCGTATATGTGTATATATATATGCATATATGTATGTATTTGTGTGTCTCTGTTTGTCTCCCAAACATCACTAGACAACTGATGTTGGCGTGTTTACGTCCCCGTAACTTAGCAATTCGGCAAAAGTGACCGATAGTGTAAGTACTAGGCTTACAAAGAAGTCATGGGGTCGATTTGTTCGACCTAAGACGGGGCTCCAGCATGGCCGCAGTCAAATGACTGAAATAAGTAGAAGAAAGATAAAAGAAAGGTATACATATATTGATAGATAGATAGATAGATAGATAGATAGATAGATAGATGGACAGACAAACAGACAAACAGACAGATAGATAGATAGATGAGCAGATAGATAGATAGATAGATAGATAGATAGATCGATCGACACGGAAGATAGAGTATGCTCTGTTTTCCGTATCCACTGTTTCTACTATACTCCGAGTGCACTCAGGGATTCCTAGTGTAGATGTAGCGATGACTGCACAATTACCGTGGTTGACGCCAGGTAGCCATAGGCAGTGAATGTGCTTCGTCGGCATTCTACTAGGGACATACTTAAAACTCAGTTTATATTTAAAATCTAAATCTAAACTTTAATTTTAAATTACGCATGCACACACACACACACACACACACACACACACACACACACACACACACACACACACACACACACACACACACACACACACACAAACACACACACACACACACAGATCCATATTTACATATATATTGGTCATATATTCGAAAAAGAAGCTTACTCTAAAATAGTGGTTCCCAAATTAGGCAGCACTGCCCCCTTGGAGGGTGTGGAAAGATCAAGTCGGGCGTTGGAAGTAGGATGATAATGATCCGGCCAAAATGGCGTGATAGATGTAAAAAAAAAAAAATATTAATAGTACTTTTCTCTGATAGCTCTCACTCCACACGCAACCGTGTGCTGTCATATGTTGGCGCGCTACACAACTAGTTTGGGAACCTCTTGATACCACCTCTTATGTATGTGTTCATATGCACTCACGTATGTATGTATGTATGTATGTATGTATGTATGTATGTATGAATGTGTGTGTGTGTGTGTACGTGCATGTATGTATGTATGTGTGTGTGTGTATGTATGTATGAATGTATGAGTTGTATTTGTGGAATACAGTTGTTTAGAATTTGCCGCAGAAAGTGGTCTATATTTGTGGTGGGGAGGGTGAGGGGAGCACTAGGAATGTGGGCTGGGTGCCAAGGGGTCGGCAGCCTGAAAAAAGTTTTGGGAACTCCTACTATAAAATATTAGTACAATAGTATATTCAGATGTTTGTTTGTTATGCCCGGTGAGAGAATGATCCTTGGTTTCGCACCTATAAAGCACTTAGCTGTATAGGCGACTCGGCAGACTGAAATGGCCGGAGGCACGTAACTTCTGGTCTTTTGTGTGTGACGAGTCGGTTACACAGCTAAGCACTTTATAGGTGCGAAACCAATGGTCACACTCTGATCGGATATAACAAACGGCCTTCTAAATATCTCTCTCTCTCTATATATATATGTTTGTATGTGTGTGTGTGAGAGAGAGAGAGAGAGAGAGAGAGAGAGAGAGAGAGAGAGAGAGAGAGAGATAGAGAGATAGAGAAAGAGAGCATGTGTGCATGTGTGTGTATGTATATATATAATTGTTCAGTTTTTGAATGTATGTATTTGAATACGCGCATACGCATTGATTTTTGAAAGTATATATGTGGGCCTTTATATTTTGACTTGAGCATGCGTATCTATGTATTCTTACATGAGTATATATGTACTAATTACATGTTACACCTGTGGAATGTTTTACATAAATTCATAATTCCATTATTGGATTGTAGCTGTGATTTTCTAAATATCCATATCTGAATTTGTGAAGACCTGCCTCTCTAGATTGGTGCTGAAACATTTAATTACATATAAAATAACCCCGATAATTATTGGCATAAAGCTGAAGCTATATTCCGGGTGGAGTAACTGCAGATGTCTCATTAGTTCGAGATAGATATTTTTTTCGCTGTCACTAAATATTTAACATAGTGTTAAGATCTGCTAAATAAACTGATTTCATGCAGTGAATACACTTTCTTTTTTCAGTCCCAGATCACCATGGCATTGATATTATGTTTATATTATACAGAAGGTTTGAGAGAAATATTCCATCTGCGTTCTTTCATATTGGTTTCAAATTATGGCACAAGGCCAGCAATTTCGAGGGGGGGGGGCGGCTACGTCGATTACATCGACTCCAGTGCTCAGCCGGTTCTAATGTTATCGATCCCGAAAGGATGAAAGGCAAAGTCTACCTCGGTGGGGTTTGGATCTGTTTTCTTTTATATTATGAGTGATTTTACTGTTCACATACATATATACATGCATACATACATACATACATACATACATATACACGCACGCACACATACATACATACATACATACATACATACATACACACGTGAGTGCATATGATAGATTGATATGAACATATACATAAGAGGTGGTGTCAAAAGGTTTCCGGACTAGTTCTGTTAGGCGCCAACATATAACAGTACACGATTGCGTGTGCAATGAGAGCTATCAGTGACCTTCATGAAGCAGTGAACCGAGTGGCATCGTTGTGATCACGTCTATGCTGTAGTCTACGATTTTGTAATGGACAGGAACAAAGAGCCAAAGTGAAAGTTTACGTAAAACTTGTGAAGTCCGCTACAGAGACATTGAGCATGCTTCGACAATCTTATGGCAAAGAGGCAATGGGTCGTACGCAATGTTTCGAGTGGAACAGGCGCTTTAAAAACGGAAGAACCTCCCTGGAAGACGACGAGCGATCACCCATGGAAAGACCTGCCACGAGCGTCACCCACGGAAATGGGGTATTGTGCATTAAGAATTCGACCCCCAGGGCCAGACCGTCAATCGAGTCTTCTATTGCAACATTTTGAAGCGTCTGAGGGAGGACATTCTGCGAAAGGGACCAGAGAGCGAAGAATTGGATTCTTCACGACGACAACGCACCCTGTCACCAAGCTCTCCTCACTCGTCAGTTTCTCGGCAAAATCAACATGGTATTGCTCTATTCACCACATTTAGCACCTGCAGATTTTCATCTATTCCCAAAATGAAAATGCAGCTCAAAGGTCACCGTTTTAACATCGTTGTCCAGATCCAGAGTGATTCGGGGAAGGTTCTCGAGTCGCTTACGGAAAACGACTTCCAGGCCGGATTCCAAAAGTGGCAGGAACACTGGAACCAGTGAATTTCTGTGCAAGATGACTATTTCGTAGGAGATGGTGGTAAAACTTAGGTAAATAAGTTATTTTATATTAAATATAACTCATCCTCGAACTTTTTGATACCACCTCAGACAAGGAAAGTGTTTTCACCAAATTAGTAATATGATTATCAATGATCTGCATCACTTCTCTTTCCAATTACCAGTGCTGCATATGTCTCAGAATTGACGAGAATATTGTATCCGTTGGTGTTTGTGTGACCAAGAAACGCTCCAGAAGACCTAAAAAATCTGGAGTTAAAGAAGGTGAGAGTTGCCACCATTTACTTGCGAGGCTATGTTTTATAATACGTGAGCAAAAAGTAACAAGGATTCACTCTCAGGAGAAGATAGCATAACTTTACTGTAACTGAAGCACATTTTGTTTATTAGTTGAAGATTGTGTACAACTGTGGTATCAGAAAATTTCAAAATGACATTATTATTTTGAACCAACTAGTTGTATATTACCTCTCACTTTTACGATATGCTTTTGCAGTGCAGGGACAGGCAATCACAACGGTGTATGATGATAAAATATATAGCGATATAGGTAAGACACCAAGGTATGCGCGTGTCTCTAGAATTAAGACTGAAGATGTTACCAACGTTATAGGCAGCTGACCG
>NC_142928.1:172921409-172933909 GCF_046866305.1 Octopus bimaculoides | reverse complement strand
TTAGCAATTAATATTGCATTCTTACTTTGATGTAAGCTTTAGATGAAGTCCCTGTAAAGTTTTGATCTCATACATTAGATGGTGCCGCTGCTACACACACAAAGTATCCCATACCGTTTTCAGGGGAGAGCCAACTGTCTGATTGATATAAAACCACACACACACACACACACACACGCACGCACACACACACACACACACACACACACACACACACACACACACACACACACACACACACACACACACACACACACACACACACACACACAAAATAAATCGTACTCTCAGCTTCCATTCCTGACCCAAATTTGTTGACCTCCACAGGTACACATGGAACTAAGCTGAAATTTACTCCGGTTATTTTAACCCTGTGATTTTTCAGCCCTTCACTCATTTCGTCACGTTATCATTCCCGGCGCTTATGAGATAAATATGATATTTGATTTCATAAGTCAATTGCTTCTTTTTTTGCGTGACGAAAAGACATAAAGGAGACGAAGAATGTTCGCAATACCCTTATTGTGCCTATAGTAAATATCAGTAAACTTAAAACTAAAATCTCCCTACACATTCAATTACTTCCGCGTTGGAAACCACTGCGTTATAACTAAATAAAGAAGCTGGTTCTACCGTTCTGCCCAGTGGAATAGAGATCCTTTTATTATTTATGAAAAGTTTCAATCTTTCTGCAATCTATGGAAATACTATTCTTAATGTACCAATCTCAAGGAAGACAACGTTCCAGACTCTACTAACTACTAATATATTTGGTTTTTTTCTTTCTCATATATTAAATAGGAGCTACCATGTAAAGGCTCCTCCATTGTCTCGTAGTTGATATGCAGTTCACTGCTGTAAGCATAAGCAAAAAATCTGTGGAGGATACGAAACGAGAGGAGTTGTCATAAGTATACTTGCAACCAGTCAAATAAGTTTGACTTTATAATTTTATCATTTTATTTCTTGAGTAAAGAAAAGGAAAGGAAGTAAAAAGGAGCATTAGTATAAACAAGGCCAGTGGCAAGATATACATTTTCGACAATGCCATCGAGATGTTTTCCTTTTCCGTTTATCCTCTCAGCCATTCTGATTACTCAAAATGTTATAGGAAAACAATCTTATAACATACGTTGTTTATTAAAATAAACAATAACAATAAAAACAAACAAAAAAGAAAATCAAGTAAAAAATTAATCGAAAGAATCGAAAATAAAACAAAATAAAACACAACACACAAAAACGAAATCAAATCCCAAACCGGACCAAACCTAAACAATGCTTCCCCACTTCTTTCTAAAATTGCTTATTTCGTTAATGAATTTATCATCTTTTAAAATCGTATGAGCTAAAATATATTTTCTATTCGAATATTTCCTCCAAAATGGAAGACAATATTATATTACTAAACTGATTTGCTTTTCGTTGTTCTTTAATTTTCAATTTTTAATTTTTCATGATCATTTTATAAGCGGTTCTTTCAAGCAAAAGTAATAAAAATTTACCGTATTCTCAATTTTATTGCAAAGTTCCTCGTCAAATAGAACACTTCAGGCTAACATTTAACAAAACATTTAGCAAAACATTTACAATGTTGTTGTTGTTGTTGGTTTTGTTATTGTTTGTGTTTGTTTTAAGCACTTTAAAGTTTGTCTGTATTATGATTGAAAATAATCTATATTGAAAACATTGGACTTTTAAAATGGACAGAGAGAAATAAGGATAAAATAATATAGCAAAAAAAAAAACTGCTGGTAAAAGAGAGAAAAAGTGACGTTAGCTAGATTCGGATGATACACACACAGACACACACACACACACACACACATATATATATATATATATATATATATATGTGTGTGTGTGTGTGTGTGTGTGTGTGTGTGTGTGTGTGTGTGTGTACATGTAAATATACTTACAACACTAGACAGATAGATAGAAAAATGAGATTTACAGTGACAGTTAAGTGTTGTGAGGGAGTAGGTGAGGAGAAAGGGCAGACTATTACAAAAGGGCATATGACAGAGAAAGTTAAGAGAGAAGGGGAGCAGAAAAGAAACAGTCGGATAAAATATTTACATACATATACTCACACATACTTTGGTATAAATGAATTAACTTCGTATAGCTCTTGTTATGATAAACTTTAAATATACCCAAATATTATTTCTGATGCATATACATATACACATGCACACTGATAAGAACGCAAACATAGTCCAACATATATTTGATAAATATATAAATACAAAGAACAATACGTAGCGATACATTTTCGGGCTAAATTTGACAATGTTTTATGTCATCCCGTTTTAGGAAAAGCTTGATGTATTGGTAAACAGTCATTTTTGTTAGAGGGCATAGAAATTAAAGACGTATTCGACAAGAATTTAGCTGACATGGAAGTTATGTGAGTGTTGGAAAAGGGTTACCTGTGTAGCAATTAGACTCATCTAATTGCTTTTCATATCAAAAGTAGTATTTCCTTCATCATTAGGAACAACACCATAGGCATCCTATTGTACTAAAGTATATTTTATGCAATAAAATAAATACATTATAAACTTTTTGTATTTAATGAATGGTGAGGAGAAATTTTAGAATAATAATTTCGTCTAAATCCAGTGGTACGTCAGTTGTCCCCACTTTTAAGTGGGAATAAATATTAACTTTTGGTATTAATACTGCTTCTGTCCCTATTAAATATTTTTGTTCGTAGATTTCAGAAATGAAATAAGTAAAATAGAAGTAAAATAGCTAACAGTAAATAGCTCGAAAAAATGATTTCAGCATTAAAGTTATTAAGAGAAACAGGTAGCTCCATTGATCTATCGTCTGCAAGTCTTATTCCTGTCACAGATGAACATGAAAGGAGAATTACAAGACGCATATTACAAGCCCACACATGAATTATGCATTAAGAAACATAACATACTGTATAAAATGTGTCAAAAATCCATTGCTCTGCTCATCGATTCCTCTATAAAAGAAACAGGTGTGAGTATAGATAAAACGCTGAACATGTATTGGAACAGATAAACCGAAAGGAAAATATTTTTCACATTGTTTTCGGGTTTGCATTTGATAAACATGATGGTTTAATTGTTAGACTTAGTATAAAAATCACAACAAAATTTCTTTATGATGCGTTGCTAAGATAGGCAAGGAAATTAGCATACAATTAGTGTATGTACCTAATTGTAAATATAACCCTGAATAAGACAGAATAATTGCACCACACTTGAGTCGTACTCATGCCGCTCACCTTGGTTTAATTGTTTATTATTTTATATTTATGTAATTTTTGTAGTTTCTAAACTTTTCAGTAAAAGTAAACAACTAGCATGTCATCTCCTTTACAAAAACAACACACTATAATATAAGCTATAAATATACATAATTAGCTTTATGATGTAATATAAAGCATATTATTGGCAGATATTATAAACATACTTTGAGACATGAATGCATAACGAATAACGACTCCAGCAATTTTCATGTATATACAATCTCTCCACAAGGGAAATATATAATAGTGATGATAAATAAATAAATAAATCAGGAAAGCATTGGGAATAGAAAAAGGAGAAAAGTAGGCTGAAAGAAAGAAAAAAACGATAACAAAAAAACCCAGTAAAAGGAAATTGAATCTGAACTCAACAACAGAATCTATGTTGAAAAAAAAATGTAACAAAACATTCTCACATATAAATACAAGCATGTATAATGAAGATGGACAATGGAATACATGGAATACATTTAAAGAATTCAAAGTCTCACATTGCAGTTTCTTTTCGAAAGACAGCTGCTCAAAGGCATGCATCACAAAATAATAACTTTACAGATGTAACTGACATGTAAACGAAATAAAATGAAAGCGACTCTTTCACAATGTAATTGTTATATTCATTTCGAGCTGATGAATCACTCCGCCGCTACTCAGAACTTCTCACCATTTGCGATTCTTCAGGCGATATGTTCTTTTACCGTATGTGTTATAAATGGCAAAAAATCTTGAGGAGCGACGAAGTGAATCATCAAATTTGGACGAATAAATAAACGCTTACCGCATCTATTCAGTGATTTTTACCGCATTTGTTTACACACACACACACACACACACACACACACACACACACACACACACACACACACACACACACACACACACACACACACACACGCACTTAATACAGCACAAGATGGAAATAATGGACCATCTCAGAGTTTCACCAAGTGTATTAAATAATAAAATCCAGGTTTTCCTATAGATTTATCATTTCACATTCCAGCATTGATAATTTCTAATATGAAATGATCGGTTATGTCAGAAGATCCTAGGAATCCATAGTGAGCCATAGACATTAGTGAAACTTCGAAGTAGCTCATTATTTTCATATTGTGATATATTTCCCGTAATTGTCAGAGAATACCACGTGAATGTTTTTCCTAAAAAGCAATTTAAATCACATTATATGTGTCATATTTTGAGTAAAGTTATTTTCCTAAAATAAACAATTATCTTCCAGATAATTTTGCTCGTAAATTAAGATATATCCGTATGAAGAAAGACTATAATTATATTTATCTATATGTAAACATTAAACTAATATACACCAGTACGCTTCAAGTAATCTTATTCATTTGAGCTGTGATAAAAGGAATTGTAGATAGTAAGAATCTAAACTATAACGACCAACTGCACATCAGGGCAATGTAAATAAACGGCTACGCGATTGTTCTTGCAAACACTGCAGGTGGGATTAGAGGAAATACCTAGAGTTGTTACATTAAAGTATAACGAATGTATTAGGTTGGTGCATAATTACTGCGGCTTTTTTCAATAAATTTTATTCAACAAAAATATCTTTAAATGATTATTCTGGAGCATATTCACCATCTACTTCAATTTCTGCCTGGTGTTTTGTTAAAATTTTTTGTTGGATAAAATTTATTGAAAAAAAAAGCCGCAATAATTATACACTAACCTAATAGTTTTGAATCGAAAAGATTTAGGCAAATCATGGTAAAAAACTTCATGGTAAAAAAAGTTATCCTTAATAGTATTTGATGCCTTTACTATTTATTTTGTAGAAACAGCAAAATTGCAGCTACCGAAATTTGTTAAAAAAAAGAAAAAAAAAAGAGATTTATAACAGTTGACTATTAGTTTAAGTGGATATTTTGTGTAAGATAGAATTTCTTGTAATAATATAAAAGAAAAGATTTATCAGTGTGTTGTCGTTTTCAGTTCGAAAATATAAATCCTCCTTTAGTTTTTGAAGACATAGTTTATTTTCGATATCAGTCTGCTTACCTGTCTGTTTACCACCTGTCTGCCAAGCTTTCACTCTTTGAGTTTCCAATAGTCCTCCTCTCTCTCATTCTTTCAGTGTAGATGTCTTGCAAACAAGACATCTACACCGAGAGAATGAGGGAGAGGAGGACCTGTATATACATATATATAATATATGGTATATAACATATAATATAATATATAATATATATATATATATATATATATATATATATATATATATATATATATATATATATATATATATATATATATACATACATATATATACATACATATATACACGTGTGTGTGTGTAAATTTGTTTCCAGGAAACGTGTTGAATATTTTATAAACAACAATAACGAATACATTTAGAAGAGGTAGCTGAAAATAATTACAGTGTTTAGATGTTTTCAAAAATAAACCTTTCAAAGTCTCTATACATAAGTAATGGAGTAAATACGTGAATGAACTCAGTATTGATATCTAACTACTACTGGATGTAGGAATAGACATGGTATTGCAAAAGTGTGTCAGTAGGTCAAACATCATGAGACACAGAGAAAGAAAAGGTTTGTCGTCAAAGCATTCAAAGAGTTTGGTTGGTATTAGCAATGATTTAGGTGACATGATTTATGAAGACGTTGATTACCAGGAAGTAGAAGAATTTGGAGGTTTCCAAGACGATAGCAGTGAAGATGAAATGCAAAGAGTCGAAGATAACAGTGATAGTGAATAAAATCTGTCCGTAATTTAAATATATCAAAATTAATCATTCTGCTCGAGAGTTGCCGCTGCCGCCAACAACAACAACAACAACAACAACAATGGTTCTTCTTCTTCTTCTTCTTCTTCTTCTTCTTCTTCTTCTTCTTCTTCTTCTTCTTCTTCTTCTTCTTCTTCTCCTCATTATTATCAAGGCAGCAAAAGGCGTTGTGCTGGCAGAATCGTTAGCACCCCGGGAGAAATACTTAGTGGTATTTCGTCCGTCATTACGTTCTGAGTTCAAACGCCACCAGGGTTGACTTTGCCTTTCGTCCTTTTGAGGTCTATAAAATAAATACTACTTTGCTTGTGATCAGATATGCATATATCATCCGCCATAAGGAACATGTCCAACTGGTTAAGGTCAAGGAACTGACAAGCAAATCTGTGGCATTGAGCAGAATATTTAAGGTAGCATGTCTTTTACACCAAGGTAAAGCATCTACGTGATAACACTTCCAATCAGTTAAAATCAGAAGCCATGAGAGACATTGTCCAGTATTGCATCAAGGCAATTATTATTATTTTTTAGTATTCTTATTTTTATAACGTGTTTCACTGCACTATCGAGCGCAGTTCTGTGTGTCTTGGGTATGTGCTGTGGTTCGCTGTGATGCTCTTATGGTTACTGTATTGAAAGTGTTTTACATAGGATGTATGCGGTGCCTAGTAGTGCTAGTTTCTGTATGTTATATATATTTCTTAGTCCTGGTGTTTTTGTTATGTATTTGTCTGAATATTTTTATCATACCTAATGCGCCCACTAAGATAGGAATTGTTTCTGTTTTTAGATTCCAGATTCGAGTTACGTCTATTTCCATTTTTAGAAATAATACATTTCTAAATCTCTCAGAAAGATTTATGCAGTAGGGATACGATGAAGTAGTTGTATGCTGTCAACTTAATGTAACAGTCCCCTGAAGGGAATAATACTACTGTTGGTTAGATCTAGGAAGCTGCACCACTTCCTGTCGGCCTTGGCACATTTCCTGTATCCTTATGTTTACAAGGGGGAGACAAGCAGCTCTACCCAGCTAAGCCTGCAACCAGAGACATGTTTATGAATGTGCTTTTATTATACCTAATGCGCCTATTATGATAGGAACTGTTTCTGTCGTTAGGCTCCACATTCGAGTTATCTCTATCTCCAGATATTATTATTATTATTATTATTTTATGTTTGACTTTTGTTTTGCATTTGTACAAGTTGGATCCAAGTCTCACCCAGAGACCTCAAGAGACAACAAGTTAGAAGTTCATGTAGGTGTTATGCCTAGGGTACCATATATTTGGATTTGTACAGTTTTGTTCAAGTGAATGTTTAAGAAACCATAAGAAAATTATGTTTGCTTTAAAATTTGAGATCACATAGACAGTATTTTACGTAGGATATGGGCAGTTCCCATGAGCACTATCTTTTGGACTTCAGCCATTTTGGGGTTTCCTGGTATCTGAGCTAGGTAGTAATCAGCCCGTTTCGCTGTCATTCCCAGGGCACCTATGACAATAGGTATTGTTTTCGTCTTCAGATTCCACATTTTGCTAATTTCTATTTCAAGATCTTTATATTTGCTCAGTTTTTGGTAGGTCTTGACAGATACGTTTATATCAATTGGGACAGTCATATCAATGAGGAGGCATGATTTTTGTCTGAAGTCTTTCAGTATGATGTCTGGCCTATTTGCGTCTATCTTTCTGTCAGTTTGAATGGTGAAGTTCCAGAGGAGTGCAATGTGATCATTTTCAAGTACTGGGGGTGGTTTGTGTTCCCACCAGTTTTTATCATGGGGCAAGTCCAGGTTTTTGCATATTACCCAGTGAATATATTGTGCAGCTCTATCATGCCTGTTGAGATACTCTGTAGGCGCAAGCAGACTGCACATGGAGACAACATGATCGATGGTCTCATTTTGTTGTTGGCATATACGACATAATGGGGAGCTGCCGTTCTTTAATATGTTGGCCTGGTAGTTCTTTGTAGGTAGGCATTGATCTTGGGCTGCTATGATAAACCCCTCTGTTTCTGATTTCAATCCAGAGGCCATTAACCATTGGTGGGTAAGGGCTTTGTCAATATCTGCATTATTCGCTCTCTTTGGGTATTTGCCATTGAGAGGTTTTCCATGCCATTTTTCAGTCATAATAGCTAAGGCAGCAATTTTAGCACGGGTTTTCAAGCGCTTAGCTTTTTCTGTAGGTGTTTCTAGTTCGTCTAATTCTTGAATTTGTTGCAATTGGAATTCACTTAGATATTCCTTTGCCTGTTTTGTTACTGAGTAAGATGCTTTCTTGCTTTCATATTTTAAGACAAGTTTTAGCATCCAGTCCTCAGAGTTTTTCATATAGGTGTCTAGGCCAATTGTGGCTACCTTCATTGATAATGCCAGCTGTAGTAGTCCTCGACCTCCCTCTTTTCTTGGCAGATAAAGACGTTCTATATCTGCCTTAGGGTGGTGCATTCTATGCATTGTCAACAGTTTTCGTATTTTTCTGTCAACATTACATATTTCAGTAATTGACCAGTTAACGATGTTGAAACTGTAAGTCACGACTGGTATGGCTAGAGCATTGATCGCTTCGATCCTGTTTCTCGCGTTCAGCTCTGTCTTCAGTATTGCTCTCACCCTGCGATAACATTCTCTTCTGATCCTTTCCCTCATCACTGAGTGCTTGATATTGTCCCCTTCAATTACCCCTAGGTATTTGTAGCTCTCCGCTGGTTCTAACTCTTTTATGACATTTTGCTGGTCAAGGTTCACATTAGATGTATTTGTCATTTTTCCTTTGATAAAGATAGCTTTTGCACATTTATCAAGGCCAAATTGCATCCTGATGTCATCACTGAATTGTTTAACAATCGCTAGTAGGCCTTTGAGTTGTTGGTCATTTTTTGCAAAGAGCTTTAAATCATCCATGTAAATGAGATGATTTATATTTTTATCAAATATTTTATAACCATACTGTGCATCATTGAGCAATTTTGAGAGCGGTATTAGGGCTAGACAGAAGAGGAGTGGTGATAGTGAGTCACCCTGGAAAATGCCACATGAAATTCTTACATCTCCAGCATTTAGAGATTCATTGTCATTGTTCAACATCAGTGTGGTTCTCCATGATCTCATACTTACAGATAAAAAGTTTCGCAGAGTAGGAGCTATTTTATACATTTCCAGACATTTCCTAATCCAGCTATGTGGTAGGCTATCAAAGGCCTTTTTATAGTCTATCCAGGCTATTGACAAGTTTTTGTGTCGCTTGTGACAATCTTCTAAGATCATCTTATTGATGAGTAGCTGATCTTTACAACCATAAGATCCACGTTTACATCCCTTTTGCTCATTAGGGAATATGCTACTTTCTATTAAAAAACTATAGGTGTACTCGGTTAGGACAGATGTTAGCGTCTTATACATTGTTGTTAAGCAGGTTATGGGGCGATAATTTTTTGGTTCGTTTGTTTCCTCATTTTTTGGAAGCAGGAATGTTAAACCATTAACTAGCCAAGAGGGCATCAAACTAGGATTTTGCAAAACATCGTTGTAAAGTTTTGTTAGCAGTTCATGGCTTTCTGGGAAGGCATTCAACCAGAAGTTAGGAATTTTATCCTTTCCTGGAGACTTCCATTTGCTTGACCTCCTGAGAGCAGATCTTATATCTTCTACCCTGACCCCCTCCCACTTTTGCTCCTCTAAGGAGTCTAGGTCTGTAGCTATTCTATCAATCCAAGGGGCCTTTTCATTGTGTGTTTTATCTTCTGCCCAGATTTTATTCCAAAATTCTTGCACTTCTTCTTTTGATGGGACAGACTTTATTGTTACTGGTGTTATTATTATTATTATTATTATTATTATTATTATTATTATTATTATTATTATCATCATTATTATTATTATTATTATTAATATTATTATCATTATTATTATTACTATTAGATCACTTGTAAGCTTTATTGTGTTTTAAAATACGTTTCAAACTTTGTTCTTTGTTGCTAATCTGACCGGGATCAGCTAGGCTTCGTTTTTACCCTTCGGTTGATTTGTTGAGACTTAAGCTTTAGAAAGCAAAATTAAATCAAAGTGTTGAAATTTTCGACAGGATAATGGAAGGTGTAAATATTATGTGGTACGACTGTTGTCGCCTACGCAGACAACACGTTTGTGAGGTATACACTTAACCTAGATAGACCTTAATGGCAAGTTCCCAATTATTGAAATCTGAGTGCAAAGCTTACATAGAGCAGATAAGGGCAATCGTCAACCACAAACGATCCCTGGCAGATATGTGGAGCTTTCCAGCGACATTTTGCTCAACTGTTCTGGGCAAGAGACGAGAGAGATTCAGAATAGACTACTTCAACAGCCATCTGTGACTCTCGAAGCGGAGACTGAGTGTTGCGAAAAGGCGATGCCAATGACTGAAATACGGGAAGCTTGGCTAGATGCACAAAGGGAAAATTGCCTGGTTTTCATGGTCTCCTCTACGAGCTTCCCATTTATATGCTAGAGTTGCTTGACAGCGTCTTGGCAGACATCTGCTACGATTGGCAACAAAGCGTGCGGACCCCAATTATTTGACTAGAAATGCGGTAGCGCTACTGAAAAAGAACCTGAACATGGGAGACGACATTGATAAATTTTGGCCCGTAACTTTGCAAACGTAAATTAAAGATATTTGGTGAAGGTGTTAAGTTAAGCAATTGTCGCTTGTCTTCGATAGCCCGAATAGTGATGAACAAACATGTACCATCTCGAACAGATCTATCCACAGCAGCTCCCACTTCAATCTATACATCATAGAGAGACATCGGTAGGGATCTGATCAATTTGATCAATAGAAATATTTCGATGTGGCCGATCATCACAGCAGTCCTTTTCACTCCCATCTTTAGGGGCTGAATCGTCGCAGTGTACAATGATATCCGGAAGTAGTTAGAGGGACTGAGCACCAACTGCATTCATATAGTATCACGCGTTCGGTCCTTCAGATTTGTTCCCTCTTGTCTCTTTTCTATATACTTTTGAACGACTATTGTGGGAACTAGAGATTCCAGAATCATTCCGTGTGTAGATGCTGGAGATCTATGTCTGCATAAGCAGAAGATGTCACTTAATATTATCGGATACCAAACAGATCAAGGGTCACTCGAGCTGCTAGAAATAGCTGACATATATTTCCCAAATCACACTTTAGCATCTTAGAATATGAAGCTAACATTTGATGAGGTAGTCTTACATAAATAACTCTGAGAAAGAAGAAACATGTACCAAAGAGAAGTATACTACCATCACCAACAACAAAACAGCAGCAACATCAGAAAATCTAACTTATATTGTGTTACTCTAGCAGCGTCACTTTCACAGACTGTGATTTATGACCATTTCCCAGAAAATGTCAATGGAAATGATAGAACTATTAGGCCTTTAATTGCATTTTTCACCGATTTTGTTACTCGCATTTCTCACTCTTTCTAGAAGTTGAATTCCGTTTGTTTTGTTATCTTGATGTTTTCTTCTTATGATTTTGTTGTCCATTAATGGTTTCAGACACCGTAATGCATTTTTGATGACTTCTGTGCTACATAAATTATATCATAATTTCTTTATATATATATTTTTATTTCAGCATTCACAAATATATGTAATATACATCTGAGAATAATGCCGATTAAAATATTTTGTAACTTTTTACATTTTGATTTCAAATTCCACCATGAGTTATATCTTAACAAGGGCGCCGTTCTTTGTTATAGGTTTTCAACGAGTCTATTATTGTTTCATTACATTTCTGACGGAGAGAATGAATAGAGAGACCGGAGAGACTCTGGGTGAACAAGTGCCATGCAGGGTAATCGAAAGTGCCACCTGTTTTTCGGTTGTCTTTTCCAGACATACATACATAGATACACACACACACACACACACACACACACACACACACACACACACACACACACACACACACACATACACACACACACACGCACACATACACACACACATATACACATACATGTATGCATAGATACATACATATATATATATATATATATATATATATATATATATATATATATATATATATATATATATATATACATACATATATAAATCCCCTTGTAGCTTTTTGAAGACATTGTGAATTTTCGATGCCTATCTACTTACCTGACTGTCTACCTGTCTGCCAATCTCTCACGTTCTGCATCTCCAGCCCCACTACGCAGCACCTTGAGAAAGCCTTTTTAACTATAGTCTTGTGAGTGAAGATCTTTAATTATTTCTCTCCCCTATTTGAAAAGGGGAATCTATCCCGAAATTTTATAGGATCATTAAAGAATCTATATATAATAAGCAATACAGTTTCTACTTGTTTCCTTTTACTGATGTCATCTTACATATTTTCATATTTTTTCACCTGCATTGAACATTTTCCAACATTT